>NC_039359.1:102804693-102981749 GCF_003573695.1 Papaver somniferum | reverse complement strand
AAAGGAATAAATTCAATAAAGTCGACCACTGGTACCCTTGTATATGCCAGTTGTGTTGACCTAGAGTTAGGTTATCGACCACTGGTACCCTTGTATATGCCAGTGTGTTGATATTAGTCAGACTAGTATCTCAATCCATTAGGATAGGTTCATTTTGGCGGAGGCCTTCAGACAGATATGGGAAACGCCGTTCACTTAGTAAACATCAAAACCATCTATGTTTTCTATATCCATCTTCTTGATCTATCCATGTGATTAGTTTTGACTCCGAATATGATGTCCATAGTGCAACTATCTGAGTAGAGCTCTGTCACTTTATATGAATTTTAGTATGCTTGAGTGCAAACTCGTGTACAACAATTGGAATTTCGCATCAGGGTACTTATTCCTGTAGTCAATAAGTATGTCAACCAAGGAGATTCTTTAGTGCCTTCCAAGGTTCTGCGTAGATAACTAAGGTCTGGAGTACAGGTTTTGTGGGTACACCTCTGGTAAACCCACCCGAGACTATAACTCGGCCACTAGGGCCACCTAGGGGTTTAAAGGCTTATTGCATACGCTAAATGCAATCGACGATGCCTGCGACAGTGAGTTAGGATTTTATTTTGTAGTTTTGATTTGCTCGAGGACTAGCAAATAATAAGTTTGGGGGTATTTGATAGACGCATTTATGTGTCTAATATAGCTCATTTGTATATATTGTTAGTACTCGATATTGTACTTATTTGGTTATTTTATGTATTTGTAGGTGTTTTTGGAAAATAATCTCTTGCGGCGAATTTGGCTAAAAATGTGGTATCTGGACCTCCGTTGATAACGTACCGGAAGCGCCTCAGAAGTGTACCGGAAGTATCCCAGAAATACCCCGGAGGAACCCCGAAAAAAGTGCGGAAAATGCCTCAGAGGACACTTGCTATACGGACCCTTGATTTTGGATAAGGGGTAACCTAATTACTAAGGGGTGACCTATTTCCAGGCAGCTGCTAAAGGGAGAACAGCACAGGATAAGGGCACCCACCTTCTTCACGTTTTGAATTAAAAAAATGGCGGGAAAATGCATGCAGCGTCTGGCAGATTTGAAGATCGAATTTTGGACGTGATTTTAGGAGATTCAATTGCTGTATTTGGTACGTATGGACTCTGCATGACTAATCAGGCCTGATACAATCAATTGGAACCAACCAATTGGGCTGGAATGGCCGGGAGAAGTAATCAAAGTTCAAACAGGACACGTACTTTCTGTTCAAGTTTCAAAGATTTATGAGAGATATTTGGGAGAGTTTGACGCTGGAAATTAATGTATTTAGTCTTGTTCACGTCTTAAGAAGAGTTTGGTACCTATTTTATAGCTAACAGACGCGTACAAACACTGAAGAGGTGATTATTCTCTCAACAGCGCCGAGAAGAAAAAGAAAAGAAAAAGTCGGATTCAGTAGAGATTTTTGGGGATTAAAAGACTATATAAGAGTTGGTTCAAGTCATAGAAAATTTTAGAAACCTTTAGGAGAGAGTTGAGAGTCGATGAGAGCCTAGGAGAAGCAATTATAGAGGAGACAACGCTGCTGCTGCTGCTGCCATTAAAGCTTCTGAAGAACACGAAGAACAGACTCGCAGAGTCAGTCGTTCTTCAGCAGACTTATTTTCATACCACTGTCGTTGTTTCACAGCAGTAGATAGTTATCGTTTACAGCAGTCTTAAATTACCATACTCTTTTGTAACAGTGGCGCTGTAACACCACTACAGCGTTGCAAATTCCTTTTTCATCTTATATTCATCAATAAGAACACCTATTTTAGCCATGAATTTATCTTGTGAGTGTGTTTTTGGGATGAGGAGCTAAACCCATTAGCCAAGGCGACGGAGGAAGCCATTGGTCCTTATTTATGGTATAATTCTAACTTTATTATTTATTTGCAATATTATTACATGATTATTTGCATGGAATTTTAATTGAAAAATTGATTTTTGTTGAATAATTTTGATTCATTTTGATGGAGCATGCTTAGTTTAAGACTCTTGATGTTTCATGCTTGGTGTTTACATTTATTACTTCAAAAATCTACAAAAGGCATAATATTAGAATCACTCTAAAAGAAAAATTGCATGAATATTAATTATTAGAATTTATCAAATAATGGGTCAATGGTGGAATCCAAGTCTTGGTGTTTTTCTCTAAAGGTTTGAACTATTTTATTTATTTGTGTGTTTAATTTAAATCTAAAAAAAATTGTTTTCTTCACAAGTCTGAAAAGACCCCTTTTTACCACTACTACTACAATCACTATTTGATAAACCATCATATGGCTTCAATCTATGGTCGTTGACCTTGGAAACCGAGTTGTCTCTAAGACTTGTAATTTCAACTGCACCATAAGGAAAAACATTAGTAACAACATATGGTTCAATCCAACGGGACCTTAACTTTCCAGGAAATAGTTTGAGGTGAGAATGATATAAAAGGACTTTTTGTCCCACTTTGAAGCTTTTCCGAGAAATCATCTTGTCATGAAAAAGCTTGGTCTTTTCCTTGTAAATCTGGGCACTCTCGTAAGCATCATTACGTATCTCCTCTAGCTCATGTAGTTGTAACTTTCTTTGCTTCCCCGCTTCATCATACTCCATGTTGCATTTCTTTATCGCCCAATAAGCCTTATGTTCAAGTTCAACCGAAAGATGACAAGCTTTACCATAAACCAACCGATATGGAGACATTCCAATTGGTGTCTTGTACGCCGTTATATACGCCCAAAGTGCATCATTAAGCTTAAAGCTCCAATCTTTCCTTGTAGTATTCACCGTTTTCTCAAGAATGACTTGATTTCCCGGTTTGAAATTTCCGCTTGTCCACTAGTTTGTGGATGATAAGGCGTACCAATCTTATGTGTAATGTTGTACTTCTTGAGGAGAGCGTGGAAAGCCTTCTTGAAATGTGAGCCTCCATCGCTTATCACCACTCTTGGTGTACCATGCCTAGTGAATATGTTTTCTCTTACAAAATCACAAACAACTTGAGAATCATTAGTTTTGGTGGCTCTAGCTTCCACCCATTTCGAAACATAATCCACCTCAAGAAGTATATAAAAATTTCCATTTGAATTGACAAAAGGGCCCATAAAATCGATTCCCCACACATCAAAAATTTCAAGGGTGAGGATTGGTGTGAGTGGAATTTGATTTCGAGCACCTAGATTGCCCGTTCTTTGACATCTATCACACGATTTGCAAAAAACATGTGAATCTTCAAAAAAGGTTGGCCAATAAAATCCACTCTCGAGAACTTTGAGAGCGGTACGTTTAGAACCAAAATGGCCACCACAAGCGAGAGTGTGACAAAAAGAGAGAATAGATTGAAATTCGGAATTCGGCACGCACTTTCGTATCATTTGATCCACGCCATATTTCAATAAGTATGGTTCATCCCACACATATTGCTTGGCTATCTTCTTAAGTTTCATCTTTTTGAAGTTAGACATTGTATTAGGTACCTTCCTTGTTACCAAGTAATTCACTATATCCGCGTACCAAGGTGTAGAATTTTCCAAGGAGAAAAGTTGTTCGTCCGGAAAGCGGTCTTGTAATGGAAGTTCTTCTTGAGACATAACAAGTCTACTGAGATGATCCGCAACGGTATTTTCCACACCTTTCTTGTCTCAAATTTCTATGTCGAACTCTTGTATCAATAGGATCCATCGGATTAGCCTTGGCTTAACTTCTTTCTTCTTTATTAAGTATTTAAGTGCGGCATGATCGGAATATACAAAAACCTTTGTGCCCACCAAATATGATCGAAACTTTTCCAATGCAAAAACTATAGCCAATAACTCCTTCTCCGTGGTAGAATAGTTGATTTGTGCATCATTAAGGGTCCTCGATGCATAATAGATAACATGGGACAATTTGTCCACTCTTTGACCCAAAACGGCTTCAACCGCATAACCACTAGCATCACAAATTAATTCAAATGGAAGATTCCAATCCGGTGATTTGATAATTGGCGCACTTGTCAACATTGCCTTCAATTTTTCAAAGGCATCCTTGCATTCCTTGTTAAAGTCAAAACGTACCTCCTTTTGTAATAACTTGCACATCGGCATGGAGATTTTGGAGAAATCCTTGATAAACCGCCTATAGAAACCTGCATGGCCAAGAAATGAACGGATTTCCCTCACCGAAGTGGGATATTGTAAGTTTCTTATTAAATCTATCTTTGACTTGTCCACTTCGAGCCCTCAAGAAGACACGATGTGACCAAGTACTATGCCATGGTTTACCATAAAGTGACATTTCTCCCAATTAAGGACAAGGTTTGTGTCTATGCATCGTTTAAGAACTAGGTCAAGGTTGTCTAAACAACTATCAAAAGAATTGTCGTAAACACTAAAATCATCCATAAATACCTCGATGATGTGCTTCACATAGTCCGAGAATATACTAACCATGCATCTTTGGAAAGTAGGCGGTGCATTGCAAAGACCAAACGGCATCCGTCTATATGCAAACGTTCCAAACGGACAAGTGAAAGTGGTCTTCTCTTGGTCCTCCGGTGCAATAACAATTTGGTTATATCCCGAATAACCGTCCAAGAAACAGTAATAAGAATGCCCCGCTAACCGCTCCAACATTTGATCAATGAACGGTAAAGGAAAGTGATCCTTTCGAGTTGCGGAATTAAGCTTTCGATAATCGACGCACACTCTCCAACCGGTTTGAACTCTTGTAGGAACAAGTTCATCATCTTGATTTCTAACAACCGTAACACTGGACTTCTTTGGTACCACTTGTACCGAACTAACCCATTTGCTATCGGATATTGGGTAGATCACCCCCACACTTAGCAATTTGAGTATCTCTTTCTTCACAACCTCCATCATGAGAGGATTAATCCTACGTTGAGCATCACGTACCGGCTTCACGTTCTCTTCCATTAGAATTCTATGCATGCACACGGATGGACTAATGCCTTTGATGTCCGCAATTGTCCACCCAATAGCCGTTTTGTGCTCTTTCAAAACTCTAAGAAAACAGTCTTCTTGTACCGGTGTGAGGTTCTTTACAATAATCACCGGAAGCTCATCTTCATCTCCCAAGAAAGCATACTTCAAATGTTCCGGAAGTGGCTTCAATTCTAGCTTAGGCGCCTTCACAATAGATGGTACAAGTAATTCATCATCCATGGGTAAAGAAATATATGAAACATTACCCTTTTTAGATTCTTGCAATGCCGTCAAGGCACCACACATCTCCACCAATTACTTGGAGATTTCAACATCCAAATTAGACAACCCGTGGACGTCCAATTCAATGCTATTTTGCAACACCACCTCAAGTTCGTCCTTTCGACTCAATTCCACCATTTGTTGCGCTAATGAACTAACAACATCAATGGAGTAAGCGTAATGCACATCACTTAGGTAGCGCATGGCTTCAAATATGTTGAAGTGTATTATCTCCTTATCGAATTCCATAGTAAGTGTACCCTTGTCAACGTCAATCTTCGTCTTTGCGGTCTTTATAAACGGCCTCCCAAGAAGTAAAGAAGTAGATGACCGATTCTCATTGTTGTCCATATCCACCACGAAGAAATAAACCGGAAAAATTAGCTCATTCACTTGCACTAGCACGTCTTCTACAAGTCCCTTAGGATATATGTTAGACTTGTTTTCTAATTGGATAATAACTCTTGTATCTTTCAAAGGTCCAAGATTCAAGGTGTCATATATATCGGCCGACATTACACTTATGTAAGTTCCCAATCCAAGTAAAGCATGTTCAAAACTTTTTGTACCAATAGTAATTGGCACCGTGAAACCATCGGGATCCGTGCACTTTGTAGGCATCTTCTTCAATAGCATAGCCGACACACTCTCGCCAACTTTAGTAATTTCATTATCAAGCAACCTATCCTTCTTTGTGCATAATTCCTTCATGAACTTAGCATACCTTGGCATTGTCTTGATGGCCTCTATGAATGGGATGTTGATTTCTATCTTCTTGAAGATATCCATGAGTGTCTTGTCTTGAGCTTCTTTCTTGGACTTAGCAAAACGACTAGGAAAAGTAGGTGGAGTAGTGAAACTAGGAACCGGTTCCTTGGATTGGTCGGTTGGTGTCGAATTCTCCTTTGGTGCGACTTCCTCCTTGTCTTTGACTACCTCTTCACTAGTTTCTTCATGATGATTTGGACTCTCCACTTGTCTCCCACTTGTTAACGTCACCGCATTAACATTCTCTCTTGGATTCACAAATGGTTGTGAAGGAAGCTTTCTGGATGATTGAGATTTCAATAGATGCACATCGGTTGCCAATTGTCCCATTTGGGTTTCCAAAGCCTTAATGGCCGATTCATTCTTTTGTTGGCTTTGTTGTAACATAGAAGTAAGACCTTGCATGCCTTGCATTAACGCATTGAGCTTGTCATCACTCGAAGAATCACGCTCCTTAACTTGTTGTGGTTGGAATTGTTATTGAGGTTGGAAGGGTGATTGTTGGAAACCACTTTGTTGCACATATGGATTAGGAGCCGCCGCTTGCTTATTGACATAACTAAAGTTAGGGTGATCCTTCCAACCGGGATTGTACGTATTGGAGTATGGATCGTACCTTGGCCTTTGATTTGGATATAAAGCATTTACTTGTTCGGTCTCATCATCCGGAATAATTACCGCGGCCATTCGTTGCATTACCCTTTCCATGCTCCCCATACTTTGTTCAAGGTATGATGATGAATCACTAACTTCATGTACTCTCCTAACCGTTGTTTCTCCTCTTGTGTATAATTGTTGCGAGTTCGCAGCCATACTTCCAATCAACTCTCTAGCTTGGGTCAACGTCTTGTTCATTAGTGCACCACCACCTGCGGCGTCAAGAAGAGATCTATCACTTGGGTGGAGAGCTTCATAGAAGTATCGGAGTATCATGACGTCACTGAATTGATGGTGTGGATAGCTTGCCACCAATCTCTTGTATCGCTCCCAACATTCATACAATGACTCTCTCACATTTTGCTTCATCCCACAAATCTCCCTGCGAATTTGAGTAGCTTTTAAGGCAAGAAAATATCTCTCGAGGAAAAGTTTCTTCATCCCATTCCATGTGGTGATACTTCCGGAAGGCAAATAATACAACCATTCCTTAGAATTTCCCGCCAAAGAGAACGGGAAAGCTTTCAACATTTCTCCATCCGCATTAGTTTCCGGTGGAAGCATAGCCATGACTATGGTAGAGAAGTCCATAAGATGTTTGTTTGGATCTTCATTTACCATGCCATGAAACTTTGGTAACTTTCTAATCAACCCCGGCTTGATCTCGAAGGTTTAATTAATTTGGATACACCATTGTTGTGTATCGATTTTGTGAGAAGCTAGATCCTTGAGTGTACGATCAACCATTTCTTCTTCATCTATATCGGAATCTGCGAACTCACTAGATGAAGAAGGAGGAAGCGGAGTGTTAACCGCTCGAAAGAGGTCCTTTAGTTGAGTGCCGGATCGAAGACGTATACCAATTGGACTCGGTTTTCCCTCTTTAAGCATTAACCAAAGATATAGTACCTGAAACAAGATTCTCGAAAACTAAGTAAGAAACGATATAGAATCTAACAAAGCAAGAATAAAGCAAAAAGAAAAATAAAACAACTAAAATCGTCCGCTGCTCCCCGGCAGCGGCGCCAAAATTGATGCGTGTCGTAACCACAACAAATTAATTAATATTTTTCCACCTAATTAACAAGTAATATAGTGTAGTCAAGTTCGTTCCCACGAGGAGCAAGAGGTTTTAGTTGTTTAGTTGTCACAAAAAGGGGGGATTGGTTTTAGATTTTAAAAACAAAAGAAAGTAAATAAAGCAATTAAAAGTTTAAGTTTAAATCAATAAGAGAGATTAGATCAAGGAATCCTTCTTCGTTGCAAAAAAATGATTCAAGTTATGTTCTTTTCCACTTTTTATTAGTCACAGATTATCACCAACCGTAGATAAAGCATCTAGCTCAGTGCTAAACCCCTAAATCCCTAGTATCACCGGATACGGAAGTTCTCGACTACCGGATTCTATTCACCAAACCACATAGTAGTAGCTCACTTAAGATGTAATTTAGTTAAACGCATTAAGATTTATGAATTTATTAGGTTGATATTAGTGGTTAGACTCTTAGCTCAAGGTCTACTTGCTAACGTTGTTTCCACACACAATTGCTCCACGGAATCCCTCCGTAAGGTCTCGTGTTTGCTACTTATGTAAAGAGTCAAGAAACGATTACTTATCCCCTAACTTTCACTAGCTTTATATCAATTAACAAATCAATTTAGTTGGCCTCCAAAACAATCTATCAATCAACCATGAATGTATAAACATTCCTATTAGTAAAAACAAACGATAATCATGTGAAAAACTTCAAAGTAGATTTAACAACAAAACTCAAAACATGTTAAGAACTAGGAATTCATCCTCAATCAATAATAAAATTAACTACTCATGTTTTTGAAATTCACACAAATAATTAAAGGGAGAATTTTTAAAGTTCACACAAATAATTAAAAGAAGAACTTTGAAAGCAAGCAAAAACACAAGTGTTGTGTGTGTAGAGAGGTGTGTAAAAGTGTGTGGAGAACTTCTCTATTTATAAGCTTCAATATCCTTGCAATCCTCTTAGAAATATAATCCCTTTCCTTTTGTAGCTCAAATTCCAAATCCTTGTCTTTGTAAAACTCTTCCACCTTCTCCTTCCAAATTCAAGCCCAATTCCTCAAACCCAGGTTAAATAATTTGATGGGTTATGCTTAGACGAACAAATAATAATTGTGAACCCATAAATTATATTTCATAATTTCCATGTCGTTATAATTTGATAGTCCATGCTTTGGAGACTCTGATGGGTTATGCTTAAGAGATGCATGTTTGTTATCGAAATACATAATTTTGGAATTTGAATTCTTTTCGGTGCGGAATAATAAATAGTAGCGGAGTCCATAGATCTTGGTTACCATCTCTCTTATTATATTTTGGTTAGCTTAGTTATTATTTTTCTTCTTTGAGTTCATTTTTCTAAAACCCCAAAGTATTATTCTTGGTTAGTTTTATTAGAAATATTGATTAGAGTATTTCCACCGCTCCCTGTGGGTTCGACCGGTACTTGCCTCTGTCTACTAGTTAGACACCGTGCGATTGCGGTTGGTTATATATAGGGTTTCCCGGAATCCTATCAATTTTTGGCGCCGCTGCCGGGGAGCGGTTGTGGAATATTATAATTGGTATTTTGTAAATATTTTTTTATTATTTTTTTTTCTGTACATAACTTATTTTTTCTTTTATTTTTATATTTTCTTTTAGTTCTTTTACGTAGCTTATTTGATTTTCATAGGTACCTTAGTCTGAAGAGAGGCGATTGGAGTCAACAACTGGCCTAAAGTAAGTACTTGATATTCTCGCAAATCTTTTGCAAGGTGAGTTATTGAGAATTACTTTGTATAATGGTTTCCAGCGAGTTGACTTCTTTTATAGATTTTTGGATTCTTTCAAAAAGAGCTGAGACAGAGGAGTCATCTGATATTTCACATGAGGAGTATGCATATGCACCTTCTCATTATCAAGAACCTGCCAAGTGTGTAAATAATGATTGGAATTATTCTCATTGGTATGATCATTCCGGACCTTGTGAAGGTTATGATCGTTACCAACCTTACCCTGGTTATGAGCCACAATTTGTTGATTCCAATTATTATTCATACACTTCTCCGTCACAGCATGGGAGAGATGATTTATCTTACTGTGACCCATCTGCATCACAACTATCTTTGTTAGAACGCCTCAATATTGACATTGCTGAACAAACCAAAGCTAATGAGTTATTTTTTGCCGAGCTTAGTAAAAGTCATGATTATATTGCTCAACTTGCTGAACAAAATGCTTTATCGATTGCTCAACTAACACAGACGGTAAAAGATTGTGGTCTTACCGAGGAGACAAGTTTTAATTTTTCTAGTACTCTTGATATTTATGATGAAACCGCTTTATATAATGAATCAATGTGTATGGAGAATGATGATGAACTTGAAAGTTGTGATCATAGGAATAGAGACATTATCATACCAAGTGAAGGTGGTGTATTTAGTCCAACTCCTGATCGTGTTTATGATTACTCGCCTATTCAAAAGGATGAGTTTAGGACTGAGGACACCATTCTTTTAGAAGGTGGGACATATCAGTGCTATAACAATGATGCTTATGAAGAATGCGTTAATTCCGAAGAAACTATAGTTAAGTCTAACGACTTAGAGACATTACACTCTATCTATAAGGTTTCTTTTAATCATCTTTATTGTGATATTCCTATTGATTCCTTGGTTGATGATGATTTAGTACAGGTTTGCAAATCTAATGGAGAAGTTAATATATCTAGAATTGTTAGCATAACTTTTCGAAAGATTCCTAATTTTGGATTAGAACTGCGTGCTTCTCCAATATTACTAGATTATTTTACATCTCGTGACTTCTCTTTGCCTGTGCATGTCTCCCAAATGGTTTCAGTTCCCACCCACAGTGAACCACTTGGGTGGGTAATTCTTGTTACTGACGATTTATCCTTTGCAAAAACAAGGTATGTGGGCATCTCTTTCCTTTTGATAATCTCTATATCTTTACGTTGCTACAACGAAGATCTGAGGTTATCACTGGTTGTATATATTTTTCTTTGGGCTGATCGCCAACTATTTAGTTTGTTGATATATGGAGAATCCTTTATGTATATTCCAGTAGGTAATTCTATTTTCTTTTTTTATTCTTATTTGTTTATTGTCTCATATTATGAATTTCCCATCTTAAATTTTATGTTGGATGACTCAATTACATCGAGGACAATGTAATGTTTAAGTGTAGTGGAGTGGTTAACTTTTTCCTTTTTCTTTTTCAGGAATTTTCTTGTAATTTATGACCATCTGTGGAGCGGGTCTATTGTAGGTTTGCAGGTATATTATGACCAGCTGTGTAGCGGGTCTAAAAAAATGATCAGCTGTGTAGCGGGTCTTAAAAAAATAAAAAAATATATCATCATGGTTTTTAGGGTTATGACCAGCTGTGTAGCGGGTCTTGTGTATGGTATTTATCATGACCAACTGGGTAGCGGGTCTTTTATATGGTATTTTCTATGACCAGCTATGTAGCGGGTCTTGGTATGGTATTTCAAATTTTCATTTTATGACCAGCTGTGTAGCGGGTCTAACTCTCTCTTATGATATGACCAGCTGTGTAGCGGGTCAATTTTTTTGTTTTGCTCGGGACTAGCAAAATGCAAGTGTGGGGGAATTGATAAGCACGTAAGTGCGATACATTTACATTCATAACTGCATTAGCTAGGACTCATTATTTTACTAATAATATTTTTTAAGGCTTTTGTAGGAAATACAAGTAAATCTGGTAACCAGAAGAATAAAACGGCTGAAATTAGACTTATGCGCGTATTTGACCAATCAGAGCTGGTCAAAGAAACATGGACGGTCGTGGCTAATGGAATGATATTAGTCTTCGAATTAATTGGGCATAATATTTTGTTCATGGTGGAATTACAAGAATATGGCGACATTAATTAACTTCATTTCTACTTACTATACTGGTTTTGTTTCCATTTCATTTCTTTAGTAGATTATACAATGCATGGAATATGATTTACTACTGAGCACTAAATGTGGAAGATCTTGGAAGAGAGTATATAAAGAAATGAAAAAAGTCACGTGAAAGATTCTTTGAGATATGATTCAAATAGATACAGTGACGACAAAAGATATATGCATTCCTTATTTATGATATTTTGGATGTGTAATAATATCTTTGGACTTTTGGGAAGTAGACAGTGGTTATATAATTGGAGTGTCAACCATGTAACAAAGGGTTCCTGATACTGTCTCGGCTGGTTGATTGGACGGTGGTATTGGGCCAGCATATTTTGCGAGGAGGAGATATAGAGAGAAGGGAAAGGACTGTTACCGGTGACGACGGAAACGGTTTAATTTCTTTTTATCTTGTAATTTATTTTAATGGGTTTTGAGAAACCCATCGCAATGTTCTAATAATTTTGTAGCCATGGTTTTATGGAGAAAACTACTTTAAAGCATAGACCATTATGAATTAAATTGGAATTAATTTGGTATTAAGCTATGTGAATTGAATTTTCGAAATCCAATAATTATGGTTTATTGATTTTATGAAGAATATATGTTATTGCTGAATAGTGTTCCAATTTTATTTGCCATAAGTATTTGATAATTCATGCTTAGGTTAAATAATTTGATGGGTTATGCTTAGACGAACAAATAATAATTGTGAACCCATAAATTATATTTCATAATTTCCATGTCGTTATAATTTGATAGTCCATGCTTTGGAGACTCTGATGGGTTATGCTTAGGAGATGCATGTTTGTTATCTAAATACATAATTTTGGAATTTGAATTCTTTTCGGTGCGGAATTATAAATAGTAGTGGAGTCCATAGATCTTGGTTACCATCTCTCTTATTATATTTTAGTTAGCTTAGTTATTATTTTATTCTTTGAGTTCATTTTTCTAAAACCCCAAAGTATTCTTTTTGGTTAGTTTTATTAGAGATATTGATTAGAGTATTTCCACCGCTCCCTGTTGGTTCGACCCGTAGTTGCATCTGTCTACTAGTTAGACACCGTGCGATTGTGGTTGGTTATATATAGGGTTTCCCGGAATCCTATCACACACAATATCAACATATATACCAAAGTCCGTTGAGAGTCAATTTACCAAATAATAGAATCCAATTACTTTCAACTCTCCCCAAAACAATGGCAACGGAAAATGATCAAACTGTTTCAGATCTGGTTCAACAATTCAAAACAGCAACAATTGAACTAGGTGATTCTTCAGAGATTATCCAGCATAACAATGAGGAAGAAGCAACTGAAGAAAATGATCAATGGGATATATGTTTGATAGGGAAACTAATTAATGAAGACACTATAGGACTGAAGATGGTGGAAAACAACATTGGATTCACATGGCCATTCCTTGTTGAAGATGAATTGCAAGTAATTGAAATTGATACCAACATACTGGTATTCAAATTCAAAGATTTGGATACTCTCAATAAGATCTTTATGACAAGACCATGGAGTGTAACTGGGTATCTTGTAATGTTGCATCATTACAATCGAAGTATCCCCTATCATGAACTTGATTGGACCAACCAAGCATTCTAGATCCAACTAAGACATCTGCTTCCTGAGCATTTGAAGGTGGATACTGTGAGGAAGATGGGTGCACTTATGGGAGAAGTAATAGTTGTTGATCCTGAAGATGTCATTCCAAAAGCTAGAGATCCAGTAAAAGTGTGTGTTATCCTTGATGTTAACAAACCATTAAGAAGGGGAGTTTTGGCTATGACTGAAGCAGGTTGCACAAGATGGATAAGGTTTTTCTATGAAAAACAACCTAACAAGGTGTGTACTGATTGCTTTATACTCAATCACAAGAAGGGTGTATGCAAAGCTGCTGCTGAATACTTGGATGCTCTGCACAAAAAAGCTCACTACTTTGGCACTAAAAAGATCCAAGGAAAATGCCAGTTGACTCAACCAAGAGATGCAATTCAAATTCCAAAAAGAATTCAGAGAAACAATGTCAAGAAGGCTCCTTTTGTTCCACCACAAGATGGTATAAAAATCAATATACCAACAGATCTGGCCATAACCAGAGAGGATAATCATGAATATGCAAGATTAGGCAAGAGACAGAGAAATGAGGAAACATCCAAGGAGTAGGACATGAGTACTGAACTAGTTGATAATCATATGGAGACAAAAACAACTTCAAAGGCCATTCATTAGGACAAACTTGCTAAGAACACAAAAGAAGGGAAAAAGGTTTGCTCTAAACTGAATACCTACATCTCAAATTTTCATTTCTACTTTTTATTTTGTGGTAAATCTTATATCTGTTTTTCAACTAGTAAAATGAAAAATTTATCTTGGAATGTCTATGGATTTGGTAACAAATATACTAGAATGCATTTAAAAGAACTCGTTAGAGGCCAAAATCCAGATATTATTTTCTTATCTGAAACTAAAAATAAGTTGTCAAATATGAAAAGATACATAACACCCTTAAAGTATCCTAATGTTTTTTTTCATGAACCAATAGGCCTTTCTGGTGGGTTGTGTTTGTTATGGAAGGATGGTGTTGATATGAAAATTGTGCACTATCAATATAATGATATCAACTGTGTTATCAATATTGATGTTAGAACTAAAGAATCCTTATTATCTTTTGTTTATGGAGCCTTGGATGATGATAATAGAGACTCACAATGGGACTATCTTATGAATGTTTCAAACCAGCACAAATTACCTTGGGCTGTCATAGAGGATCTAGACTTTATTCTCAGTCAAGATGAAAAAGAGGAGGAAATGTTGTTAATCAGGTTGATAATTATAGGTCTAAGAATATTCTCTCTAGTTGCAGTTTACATAGTATGTCTTACATAGGAAACCCATTTACTTGGTCAAATAGGAGACAAGGTCAAGAGTTAATCTTAGAAAGGCTAGATAGATGTGTTACCAACCTGGAGTGGCAACATAATTATTCTAGAGCTGCTGTTTATCACCTCATTCCCATGGCTAGTGACCACTGCCATATTCTCTTAACTACTGCTAGAAATGAATCTAAAGTTTTTAAACCTTTCAGATTCAATAAAACTTGTTTTAGAGATGCCACTTGTAAAGATCTTATTGAAAGCAACTGGAAAAAATATGGAATGGGTTCTTCTGCCTTTAGTCACTCAAAATCCTTGACTGTCACTAAGGAAGTACTTAGGAAATGGAACTACAATGTTTTTGGTAATATATCTACTCAGATAAATAAGCTTGAAACTTCTTTGCATAATCTTTTATATGCTAATCATGCTCCTAACTATGTTGTTGTTGTGGATGTGCAATCTAAGCTTAAACATTGGTATGACATTGAGGAGGATTTCTGGAGGCAAAGAGGTAAGTAAGAAGCTTTTAAATTTGGGGAAAGGAACACTGCTTACTTTCATAATAAAACAAACTTTAGAAGGAAAAGAACCCAAATAGATACTATCCAAAATGACATGGGAATCTGGTTAATTGTTAGAGCTGATATTGCTGCTAATTTAAACAACCATTTCTATAAAATGAGTAGAACTACTATGCCACCTAATCCTAGTACTTATCTAGACTACATCATGCCTTGCATTTCTAGTGAGGAGAATAATATGTTAACTGGAATTCCTACTCATGAAGAAGTGAAAAATATGGTCTACTGTTGGTGAGGATATTGTTAGAATGGTTCAATCCTTCTTTAGAAGTAAACACATGGTGAAACAAATTAATCACAATTTTGTAAGCCTTATACCCAAGGTTAATAATCCTAAATCTGCTGTAGATTTTAGACCAATTAGCTTATGTAATGTTGCTTATAAAATCATTTATGAACTGTTAGCTTCTAGGTTAAAAGGTTTGCCAGACAGAATTATAACTCCTTATCAGTCAGCCTTTCTCTGGAAGACTAATAACTGATAATATTGTGATTGCTCATGAATTAATTGACTCTATGAAGCATTGTGAAGCTGAAAAAGTTTGGATGGATATTAAACTTGACATGTTAAAGGCATTTGACAGAATTTAGTGGAGTTTCTTGTTGGATGTTCTATCTAGACTAGGATTCTATGATGATTTTTGTAGCATGATCAATCAATGTCTTTCTACAGTTAGTACTTCTATATTGTTAAATGGTTATCCTGGTGATACTTTTAATCCTCAAAGGGGTCTAAGACAAGGAGATCCCTTGTCACCCTACTTATTTATCATTTTTATGGACTCTTTCTCTAGAGCTCTTTTGAATGCTGAAAATATAGGAGAAATTCATGGTTACAAAGTAAACAAGAATGCTCCTTCTATATCTCATTTGTTTTTTTGCAGATGATTGTTTTCTTTTCACAAAAGCAAATTCAAAGGAAGCTAGGAATCTAAGTACCATCATTGATCAATTCAGTCTCTACTCTGGACAAGTAGTCAATTTTGGTAAGTCAGGCATTTCCTTTAGCTCAAAGGTTCCAAATCAGGTAAAGAATGAGGTATCCAATATTTTGAAAATTAATAAATTAGCCTTAAATGACAAATACCTTGGTGTACCTCTTCTCTTGCGTCAAAACAAAATGGAATCTTTCTCTAGTTTAATTGATAACAATTATGGTAGACTTGCAGATTAGAAAGCTCACTTCCTGAATCAGCCTGAGAGAACTATTTTAATTCAGTCTGTTTTAGGCACATTAGCTACTCATCAAATGGTTGTTTTTCAGATGCCTAAAAAGCTGACTGACAAGCTAAAAACTATCCACATGAGGTTCTGGTGGAATAAGAAAGAAGGAAAAAAAAAGGTATGTCCTTTAAGAAATGGAAAGAAGTTGCTTTAGATAAAGAATTAGGAGGACTATGGATTAAACAGTCTGTTATTATGAACCAAGCTCTCTTAGCCAAATTGGATTGGAGGCTTTTACAATCTCCAGATGCTCTATGGGTCAAACTCATGGAAAGTAAATACTTTTTGGGAGTAATTTCTTAACTGATATAACAAGCAGCTCAGGTTCTTGGATCTGGAAAGGTGTGCAACAAGGTTTAGAAATCATTAAGAAAAATGTTTGCTGGGAAATAAGAGACGGCTCTAGGATAAAAATATGGAAAGATATTTGGATTCCAGATTCAGAAAAACCAGTTGACAACACTCTAGCTTCAGCTCATTATGTAACTGTCAATCAACTTTTAGACCAGGATAATAAGCAATGGGATATGAACACTATTAATGCCTTATTTGATGCTAATACTGTTGCTAGAATCACTAAAATTAGAATTTCAATTACTGGAAGTGATAAACTAAGATGGAAGCATACCCATGATGGTAACTTTACTGTCAAGTCTTCTTATAAATTATTCAAAATTCTACTGTTGTTGTTACCCATAACACATGGAATTGGAAAGGATTTTGGAAGAAATATCTTCCACCAAGAATACTAACTTTCTTGTGGAAGTGCATCCAGGATTGTCTCTCTACTAGAGATAAGATATGTAAGTATGTTTCAACCTGTCCTGATATCTATCCCTTTTGTACTGCTAATAAAAAAACTTTTCACCATCTATTTTGTGATTGCCATGTCACAAAAGAAATCTGGAGAGCAACAGATCAATCTCTGGATACTTATATGGAGAATATTGTGTTACATGATTGGTTAGTAAGTACCTTCTTAACTGTGGATAACAATCCTGCTAATCAAACAGTTAATGCAGATAAAATTGCTACATGTTTATGGATTATATGGAAGGTAAGATGTGCATTAGTGCTTGATAATATACATGTTAATGTACAAGAAACTGCAGGGAGGATTAATAAGGAATTTAATGAATGGTTTATCCACAGATCCATCCAACATCCAAGAAGTCATAATGATGATACAAAATTACTATCTTGGAAATCTCCTAACCAAGGAGCTTTTAAGATTAATTTTGATGCTTCATTCTATAAAGAAACGGGAAAAGATGGACTTGGTCTAATTTGGCGTGGTTTTGCAAGTATCTGCCATGGAGTTAGATGCATTCCCATAATAGCAGTAGATGTAGAACAAGCTGAAGCACTAGCGTTACTAGAAGCAATCAAATGGGCAAAAGAACTAGAGCTAAAAGAAGTCCACTTTGAAGGCGACTGTAACAACATGGTGATGGTTGTCAATGGGAGCAGGGGAGCAGTTCACTGGATCCATAATAATATCATAGAGGATTGCATTTATTTACTTAGACAATTTGAAATTTGGTCTTGTTCTTTTGTCAAAAGAACGGTTAATAATGCAGCATATGTAGCTGCAAATTACTCTTTAGAGTTACCTGTCAAAACAGATTGGAACAACTCTTATCCTATGGGAATTGAGAACTATATTCAAGCAGATAAAACTGCTATTTAAGCATCAATGCAACCCACTTTCGTATTAAAAAAAAAAAAAATCTTGAAAAATGGCTAGACAA
Source organism: Papaver somniferum (assembly GCF_003573695.1). Lineage (NCBI taxonomy): Eukaryota > Viridiplantae > Streptophyta > Magnoliopsida > Ranunculales > Papaveraceae > Papaver > Papaver somniferum. The sequence goes on along the minus strand of NC_039359.1, from coordinate 102,963,705 downwards.
CAAAAGGAAAAACATGAGAAGGAAAATGTGGCATCTTCTCCCAGTAGTTATCTTGTGGGAAGTTTGGATGAAGAGAAATAACAAAGTCATCGCAGCGATATGATATAAAGACAAGGAGGGCGTTATCAATGAAATAAATAAATTGTTCTACAAATGGGCGCGTGCTTCAAAACTAGTTCTCTTCTGTTACTCTTGGGGACTTGATTTTCAATTGGCCGCAATTTTAGGTTATAGTTACAATCCTGTTATAGGGGCGGCAAGCTAATAAGACAAAAAGGGTCATTACATGAGTAATTCAAGTGCCCCTTATAAAAAAAATCTGGAAATGACTAATTAACCCTTATTGTTGATAATCGAGATTAGTGTTCATAATCAAGCTTAGTGTTGATAATCAAGATTAGTGTTGAAAATTAATTTTCACTTATAATAACTCTAAAATCAGATTTTTAGAGTTATAAAAAAAAATTTAGAGGAGAAGAAAAAAAAACTTTTGTGATATTTGTGAAACCCTAGATTTTGATTCACTCAACCTAAATGAATGATTCTAGTGGCAAATTTGAGATGGGTGAATCTCTATACGATAGAGAAAATAAATACTACGTACCCCTTGATGGAGATTCTGATATGGAGTATTTGTTAGATGGTAGAGATGTTTTAACACATAGTGAAGGTCAATCTCAACCAATTGAAGAAATTATCCAACAAAGTGAAGAACCAACAACTGAAAATGACCCGGTATACTTCTAAATTAGTTCCCATTAGCTTTTTGTCGCTCAAAATTCTCTAAAGTACGTAAAAAATTGAAACTTTTAAAATTTCAGAAGAACTTACGGTTGACATTAAGCTAGTTACCAACCGTAACTCACATTTATGGTTCGAAAAGTATCAAATACAAACCGTAACTCGTTCAATTTGGGGGGAAACCCAAACGTAATACCAGTTACGGTTGGCTGGGAAAAATTCTATACGAACCGTAACGTGGTTACGGTTGACAATTTCATGCAGTAGTTACCAACCGTAAATCATCATGTACATGGCACTACTGCACTTATTACGGTTGCTAACATGTGAATCGTTACAAACCGTAGGTGTTTTACGGTTCATATATGTTTGTAGTTACAAACTGTAACTAAGTAACGGTTTGTGTATCCTCTGTCGTTACCAACCGTACCTTTATATATATTTTCGCTTTGTTGTCTCGTTTAGACTAATGTGACTATATTTTTGTCTAGATCTGGGATGTACCTCCCATAATGGATGAATAACCTTTAACAAACGAAGTTCTCACCAAATATTATAGCTTTCACTATTTAACCGAGGAGACATGGAAGGAGAAAGACGATGCAAAGAAGTGGGCTAGAGAACGAGGCAAGTTGATTATGTGTATCATAGTTTGTAATGGTACCACTAGTGATAGTGCCTTTCAAATGATTTGCGAGTGTAGTGGAAAACATAGAAGTCACGCAAAAAAAGGTATCGTCCAAGTAGCAAAGACAAAGAGGAAGAATACTACTTTCACTAAGAAGACTCGATGCCCCTTCAAGCTTCAGTTTAAAAGGAACGCGGCAAAAAGGTGGTTTTTGGAGAAAGTTGTATGCGGCAGTCATAACCACCTTATACCGGAGAGTTTGCTATCACACTCTTATGTTGGACGCCTTACCGAAGAAGAAGAGAATATCGTAGAGTCACTGACACAAATTCGTATGAAGCCCGTTGATATCCTCGCTCACTTAAAGGAAATAAACCCACAAAATGCTTCTACTTTGGCTAAAATCTACAACGCAAGAACAAAATTGAAGGCTAAGAAATGGGAACAAAGGAACGAAATGCAACAATTAAGGCATTTGGGGGAGGCGCATGATTACTCGGTTTTCCACGATGAAGATAAGAAAGGACGAATAAGGCATCTTTTATTGGCTAATCCTGAGTTTGTGAAGTTGGCACGGTGCTCTCATCAAGTGCTTCTAATGGATTTCACATACAAAACCAACAAGTTTGAGATGCCATTGTTGAAATTTGTCGGAAAAACTTCTACCAATGCTCCTTTTAGTGTTGGTTTATGCTTCTTGAAAGATGAGCTCGAAGAGAGCTATGTGTGGGCACTAGAACAAGTGAAGTTATTCTACGTAGAGGGACATACTCCAAAGGTGATTATTACCGACAAGGAACAAGATTTGTTGAATGCAATAAGGAGGGTTTTCCCGGAAGCTCATAATCTTCTTTGCACGTTCCACTTGTGGAAAAGTATTGAAACTAAGTGCATGCGCCTTGTCCGTCCAACCAAAAAAAGCGAAATGGATAGAATAAAGAAACTACCATTATATAAACAAGAGGAAGCCAAAGAGAAATTTAAGAAGGATGACAAGTTGGCGGAACTAAAATGGGAAAGTTTCAAAACGGAGTGGAGAGCCTTGACCTATTCTATCACCGTGGATGAATATGAGGACAGAGCTCGTATGTTAGTGGCTCATTGGAAAAGAGGTTATCCAAGTGTTGTGAAGTATTTGTTAGATAATTGGTTGGATCCGCACAAAAAGAAGTTCGTAGCGGCGTTCACTAACCAATATAGGCACTATGACAACCAAGATACAAGTACGGCGGAGTCATCTCACAACCGGTTGAAGAAGAAACTTCATAGTTGTAATGGTGGGTTAGTTACGTTATTTGAAGACATGGATTCATATTTCCACCGTGATCACGATAGAGTTACAGAGTCTTTTGAAAAAAGGTGAAGTAAACAACACACCAAATGGTTAGACAATAAGTGGCTAAGGGGAATTACACATCAAGTTTCGCACCGCGCAATTGATAAGATAATGTATGAAGTACAACATTATGAATTGGGGGATTATGAAGAAGAGTGTGTTTGTCCAAACATGACAAATTTGGGACTCCCATGTCGGCATGTTATGGCCACATACCAAGACAAAGTGATCCCGATTCAAGATGTTGATCCCTTTTGGCAACAATTAACATTCCGTGAAACAATTTTGATCAACAATTTGGAGGAATGTTTGCCGATACCGAGATTAGAGAAACTCTAGTTGAGAAATATGCTACACTAAGCCAAGGGCAAAGGCAAATATGGTTGAGTAACTTGAGAGATTTCGTATATCCACAATTTAGGTATGATATCAAGGAACCACCAAAGGGGAAGAGTAAGGGGAGGTCTCCTACCAAAAAAAAAGGTACGTGGGAAATAAAAAAGCAAGGTAATTGGCGGAAGAATCAAAGAGAAGAGATCCTTTGGGTTATGAATGGTTGAGAAAGGAATATGAAGCGGAGGATGAGATGGAAGAGGATGATGTTCAAGGTAAAAACAAACGAAAAAGAGGTCAAGCGGATAAAGGAGAACCAAGCCGTCGAAATGTATAACAAAAATGTATCGAGCTTCCTACTCAATAAAGTGCAACAAGCAAAATTGATGTTAAAGGAAAAGGTCATGTATTTCGCTCCAAAGAACTACAAAGAAGCAAAGTTGTAGTTAAAGGAAATGGTTTCAAAGAAAGTGGAAAAAAAGATGATGGATTTAAAAGTAAAGGTTCCAATGTCGCTCCCGAGGTTTCCTCCCAAGATAGTTCAATAAAAAGACTTCTTGGTAAAGTTGGTGTTAAACAATTAGCAAGGAACAATGGAAAGAGTCCGATGGTTGAAAAAATTCCGTCAAGTGGTGAGAAGGAGAAGGAGACGATTCATCTAAAAGGAATGCCTAAACCACCACCTAGAGACGAGAATGGTCGATATAGCCGGAACCATTACATTCTCTATGAATATTACCTTTGTTTTTTCCCCGACTATATTCGTGGTTATATCAATGCCATAGAGGATGTTCATGGTGATGGGAATTGTGGTTACCACGTCTTCGTGGATCAACTTGGACCCTTTGAAGACGCGAAAGGGTGGGAGTGTGACCAAGTTACTTACTAAGACAAAAATGCTTAATGTAACTACGTTGTTACCGCGACTTCTATAAGACGATGATGAGAGTTGAAATAAACGAAACCGATGAGGTGTTAAATGTGAGCTTCATGGAAATGGAAAGGCGGTTAACCGACAATATATGTTTGACAAGCCAATATTGGATGCGCATGCCTATATGTGGCCAACTACTCGCCAACGCATTCAATTGCGTCATTCATTTAATCTCCAGATACATGAGCCATACATTTGCACCAACAAGAATACCGTTTGACGAAGATTTGTCAATAACAAAAACAGTTGTCATGGGGCACGTGGAAGGAAATCATTACATCAGCCTCCGACTGCATGAAGGAATCCCATTACCTCCATTGTGGAGGGAATTTGGTTGTGACGGTGAACTCCCCAACACTTGGTGCAATCAATTTGAGAAAAGGATTGAATTATGGAAGGCCATAATGTTGTCTATGCCGAAGCAATTCATAGTTATGACCGATGCTGAAGAGGATGCTTAAATGTTTTCAAGTCTTGGTGAAATACATTTTATACTTTGTATTTTGGTATTTTGACTAAATGTGATATGATTAAAAGTGACAATATCATATCTAGTTGATTCACTTTATGAATGAAGTATTTTGTTCAATTAATATATATAGCTAGTATCCATATGAGGCAAGGTTTCATGGTTATGTACGGTTGGTAACTAGATTCAATTACCAACCGTAACTAGCTTCAGAAACAAATTTTAACTGTCATTGTCATTTACGGTTGGTCTCGATAATACCGCTACCAACCGTAACCTACCATGACACCAAATACAAAGCAATTATAAGTAATTTAAAACCATTAAACCATGTCCATTACTAAACCAACACTACAACCATAAATCATTACAAATATAAATGATATTACAACTCATTCATTCATGCGACTTAAAAGGATACTAATAACCGGGTCTACGAGTGCGATAGAAGTCTTTAAGGATGTTGAAATGAGGTAAGTATTGAAAATTAGACCTTTTCCATCGTCTCCATTCTTGAATAGAGCTCTCTAAAACTTCAGCGTCAGTTTTACCCCTTAATCGTATTTGACCCATAATACGAACTAATGCCATAAATTCTTGAACGTTATCCAGAATAGTTCCCTATCGAACATATAACATAATTCCATCGCGGTGATTAGGGTTACCTGTTTCGAAACAAAAGTTTTCAAAAATAGTTCTCAAATAACTTGTACTCACAAAACCACATCGACGTCGTTCTTCTCCTCTTTTTGGATAGCATAGAACAAAGTTGCGGCAAATACATAAATCTTCTTTCAAAGTGAATTCAGGGTTTGGAGCCATAATTTAGTTTAAGGTAAGAGATGATTCATCTGGAGGTGTAACTTCTAGCAAGGAGGATAAGCATATATATATATATATATATATATATATATATATATATATATAAAATTTTCTTCAATAACGGATCTATTTTTTGAAAATGAAGTCGTTGAAGGTTTCAACGGCTATATTTTCATATTGCACAAGGACATGTCAGTGCAAACAATTATTTTTTTTTTGTCGAAAAAGTAGAGTTACGGCTGGTAACTATAATCAACAAATGAACCGTAACTCTGAAGAATTTTGAATTCCAGAGTTACGGTTGGAAACTGTTTAGAAGTTACAAACCGTAACTCTGAGGAAAACTGAATTCCAGAGTTACGGTTGATTACCCGCGTAGGTTACAAACCATAACTCTGCCAAAAAGAAAAAATACAGAGTTACGGTTGGTTACATAAATACTTATGAACCGTAATTGGTGAGATCCCAAAACTATAAGTTCCAGGGTTTTTTTACGGTTGGTTAAGGTGAAAGAGTTACGAACCGTAACTTAAGATACGGTTGGTCTCGATAATTAGTTACGAGCCGCAACTAAAGTTTGTGAAAAATATTGGTTCCAGTGTTATTTACGGTTCGTAACAAAAATTAGTTACCAACGGTAATTGGCTCTGTAACTTAAAATTGTCAAATAAAAAATGTCACAAACAAACACATATCCATAACTTCAAATTCATAGATAATGTCCATAAGTTCAAATCCATAACTAACAAAAATAAGTTCATAAGCTAAATTCTATAAGCTAATATCTATAACTAACACACAACTATTAGTTTGTCATAATATCCATAAGTCGAAATTCATAACTAACCACACACAACTAAGATAAATCCATAACTAAGCATGGCGGCCACCACGACCCCTTTTGTTGGTGCTACCACCACCACGAGTTTTAGGACCATTACGACGACCACCAAGACTACCGCAACCGCAACCACGACCACGACCACCTCTTCGGCTAGTGCCCACACCGTGCACCTCCTGTTCATCATTTGTCTCTTCGCTGCTAGGTGAAGGTTGACGACGGCTACTACTCGCACCTCTAAGAGAGTTTCTACTCCTTTTTAAGCCCCTTTATTCCGTGACCAACCCCTCATACAATTCTTCCATGTTTGGATTATACATGTTCCTTATTTTCTCTTGCAAGATCTTTTGTTGAGGAGCTTTAATCACACCATTACGACGGATGCATGAAGTCATGCTATTTGCCAAAGCTTGTCCTCACTCTTTGTATTCACATATCAAAAAGAGTGTTAAGATATTATTTCATAATAATCATTAATATTCAAATCCAAAATCACGAGGATAATAAAATTACGTACCGACATGAAATATAGCTTCTTCCAAGCCATACCAAATAGACCTTTTTTCTCTTTAGTCTCGTCGACCGCCGTCCTTTGAGCAATAACCTATTGCATATATGGCTGGGCCTAAGGATCATTATTGATCACATATGGATGACCAAAATGAGAATACCAAGACATGTAGTCAGCAGTGGCTTCTTTGGTGTTGTTACAAGGAATTGCCTCTCCCGTTGCGAGTTGGTATGTTTCTTGATGGCGGTTGTTCCAAACATCAACCGTTGGAGTTGGGTTATAGTTGAGTACAATGGTGGGGACTTTTGTCTCGGATCCTTGCTTGGATAATTTGAAGTTTTCTTTGATAACCCTTTGTTGAATATGACCAATTTGGCATAGAGTTCGAAGAGGATTGGTCATAACGTAACCTGTGGGATGATACAATGGTCCGTTGTAGCCTGCGGTCTCTGTGAAACCTACGAACATCAACTCCATTTTCAATCCTCAAATAAGGGTCAAAGATAATATCTTCATCAGTGAAAGCATATATTTGCTCCCTAATATTAATGAGCTTCTCCTCTTTGTTCCTTAGTTGTATGCCAGTGAACTTGAACTTCTTTCCCGTAGGGCCATAATCATGTTCTTCCCATTCAGTAGGAGGTCTCGGGCTCGGAAAATGGTCATAAACCCATTCCTAAAAAATAAATTAAGTATAAGCAATTGGCACATGACTAAAAATATAACAAACTAAGAAAAATGTAACCAAACTTACCATTAGAAGCGCAACATTCCCGGCAATTTCAATAGCTCCAACCCTAGAGGCCTTTCTTAGGTTGTCAAGTAAATATGCAAGGGTTGCAGTGGCCCACGAATACTTTTTGATGTTGTCCAAATTCTTCAACACTTGTAGGTAATGAACATTCACCCTGTTTCCCGAGTTATCGGGAAAGAATACGGTCCCAAGAGAATACAACAAATACGTTGTGGTTGTACGCCTAACTCTTGTTTCATCCATCACCTCACCTTCCCTTTCCTTTGCTATTGTTCCTTCAAACTTGGTACTCAAATTCTTCAACAATAGCTTTTTGATGATTTTTGGTTTATGTGGTTCAGCAGGGTCATAACCACCAACCAACTGAAACTCCATCTCAGTTTAATCTTTCTCCCACCCAAGTGTTTCTTGAACAAGGATGTAAAGGTCAGTCCAAGACATGTTGTTGTCGAAACCTTCAAACACAGATTGTCCTTTAACTTCAAGGTCAGTAATTTGCTTCACATCGTCCGGTGTTATTGTCATCTCTCCAAATGAAAGATGAAACGTATCGGTTTCAAGCCAATATCGAACCCTGAAGGCATAGACCACAACACTATCATACTCCGATTGCAAATGAAGAATTCCAGGTCCTAGTCCTGTACTAGCCACTAGATTGCGAACCAAAGAACATTCTTGACTTAATGGCCAATGTTTAGCCCTTTAACGCTTCAACAATTTTATGCATCTTACGTGGTCCTAAGAAAACAAATATACAAAAATATATAAGCATATTATGGTGAACTGAAATAAACAAACAAAATGTATCAAAATAATGAATGTTTTAAGAAAAGTAACAAAAAGCATATCCTTGTCTGACAGACTTTTGCGGACCAGGAACCGTTATAACCAAATAAGATTGAAGACTTATCTGGGGCCTCGCCCGAGGTCTTTTATTCTTCTTCGGTGGAAACAACAATTTTTTTCCCTTGGGAATATGCATCCCGTTCGGTGCGGGCTCCTTTCTCGGCTTCTTTTCTTTCTTTTGCCTTGGAGGTGTAGCTACAACTACCTCTTTTCCCTTGGTATTTTCTTCCTCTTCATCATTTTATTCCTCTTCCTTTTCTTCATTATTTTCTTCATCTTCCTCCTCTTCATCATTTGCTTCCTCTTCCTCCTCTTCATCATTTGATTCCTCTTCCTCATCTCCATCATCATCGGCTTCTTTAGATTCTTCTTCATCTTCATCATAATTAGTTTCTTCCTCTACAATTTCATTTTTGTTGCCTTCACGGTTAGTTTCGACTCCGACCTCTTCTTGATCATTATGTTCCACTCCTTCTAACTCAACTCCAGATTCAGCCACAGGTTGTTCCCTCAACTTAATTTCAAACTTATTCTTCTTCTTCTCATTCTTGTGGATACCTCTATTATCTACACCTAAATGCTTGTCACCGCGAGGAGTGGGCGTATGATCAATCGGAGTTAAGTCATTTCCTCTATTTTTCTTCACCCTATCAGGATTCCTACACAAGCATTACAATTGATTGACTAACTAAGTGTAGAACAAATAATATAGAAAACAAAACGCAAAAAAATTGGTGAGTAGGTTAATTTACGGTTCGTAATATGACATCAATTACAAACCGTAACCAATTACGGTTGTTAAGTAATGAATCGAGACCAACCGTAACTGAATTACGGTTGGTAAGTCAACTATAGTTTCGAACCATACATCACTACTTCAAAAATTCTTAACATACAGGATGATGTACGGTTGGTAACTTTAATTGAGTTACAAACCGTAACACAATTACGATTCGTAAGTGAGATGAAAATATAAACCGTAAAACATGTTTGAAACATACAGAAGGAATTACGGTTCCTAACTAAGGTTTCGATACCAACTGTACATTAACCTAATTCTCAAAACTTAAAAGTTAAGGTTCGTATGTGGGTTGTTACCAACCGTAAGTTCATCAAAATATACAGTAACAATTGGTATCTGGGTTATTACCAACCGTAACTCACATGCAACATACAAATTCCAGTTTCAATTTCAATCCAAAACCCTAATTTTTGATGCAAAACTAACTTAAATCAAACACAATAGATTAAACCCTAACTGGGTTTTTCGAAACATACCTCAAATAAGTCATTGTGCTTGATTTTGACGGTTGGGGAGTTTCGAATTGATGTTCTTGACCTAATGGAGGATTTGGTTCATTAGAACGGCTACAATCTTCGTCAACCTTCTTCTTCGGCATCTCTAATATAGTTTTCAATCAACAATTATCAATTTTTCAAATCGCCGATTAATCGAAGAGGACGATGAAAAATCATTTTTATGGTGGAGGGAAGGAGAAGAAAAGATGAAGTTGAAGTTGAAAAAAAACTGTTTTAATTTTCAGTTTCTATTAGGTTGAAAATAGGGGAGGACAATTCAGTATTTTCAACCAAAAAAGCAAAGGTAAATTAGTCCATTCAAGGTGAAAAAGTTAATCTAGTCAATTTACAACCCCTATAGGACACCTCCTAACCAATAAGAAGGACATTGCTATCACACTTGCCGCCCTTCTAATGGAACTTGCAGCCACTATAACAAGATTTTATAGTTAAGTTGAACAGTATTTGCAGCTGGAGCTATAGGCCTTAGTTTTTCTTCTGTAATTTCTTTTTTCTCTTTCTATAAAATTCTAACTTTTTATCTCCAAAAACAAAAATAAATAAAATGATGGAACTTGTCTTTGTGACGGCCGTGATTGTGAGATTATTTATTTATAATATAGTACAAAATACTCAACGGATAAGAAAGAACTTAAAAAATGCATACCACTCTTAAGTCATTTTTTAAATAAAGTAATAGTCTCTTTAATCTTATTTGCGTCAGTCACCTTCACTGATAAGGTCAAACTCAGTGCCAAAAACAATTTCACAATTTTGCACAGCATCATAGGAAATCTTAGCTAGATAGAACTATCTTTAGTAATATAACACCCAATCATAAATGTGTCATTTATCAAGTAAGATTTTATATTGCATATCAGTATTTAGGTCATACAAATGATAATCATCTTATCTCCCTTAGAAATGTTATCAACTTGAATCTTACTTGAAAACCACCTCCTTTACAGTTTCTGAAGATTAACATTGATGCTTCGTTTAATCGTAATTCCTTATTAGCTGTTATTGGGATAATAACAAGAACTTCTGCAAGAGCATATGTTATGAGAAGGGGGACAGTAAGAAGAGCCATAAATGTCCAACAAGCTGAAGCTTGGGCTCTATGCAAATGGCTGCAGCAAATTGGTGGACTCATGTTATCTTTGAAACATATAATCTTAGTAACAGTTCTGTTCTACAACAACAATCTACTCTTTCTCATTGGCAAAGGATGCCTCTTCTTAAGAAATGTATCAATATATGTAACATTAATCCGCTTTGGTCATGTGTGTTTGTTCATGAAGCTTGTAATAAAACTACAGATGATCTTGCTAAAGCAGTTAGGAAACTAGACTTATATGGGGAATGGTGGTATCAACCACCTAACTTGTTAATACCCTTCATAAACTCTGATGTAACAAGTTTGCCATTGTAATACAAGTCTCTTCTTTGTTAAAAAGAAAAAAGACTTGGAGAAACGTCTGCATCTAATTTGAAATGCAGCGGCAGCAGCCTGACCCCAAATACACCTATAATTGTGATTATAATAGATGAGATGACGGTAAGAGATGGATTATCCAAGTTGTGTCCTTGTTAAGGGTTAGGGATCAAGTCATAGAATATACCGACATGGATGTAACTACAAATACAACTAGTAATTAACTAAGAAAAGCTGCATCTCCATGCATTTTTTGATCGGTCAGCAAGAACTAAGACTAAGCTACCACCTGATTAGAAAAACATTCAACAAAGCCATCAAATTACGTAGGCAGTCATGGATTCGCATATACTGATGTTACATTCCTTGTGGTATTATACTTAGTGATCCAGATGTTTAATTTTATGCGACAATGGTTTCCAGAAACTCTTGGCCTTTATGCACGGTGAGGAGGCGCATTTTGATTTCGAGAACCTCTTTATCTTTGTTTAAATGAATTTCACATTAGGCTAATCAACTTTCACTGTATAGAATTAAGTCTTCAACATCCAGTGCAGTACATATTTACAATTGTTGAGCAAATGATAATATGACCGTCGGGGTCATATGTACTCAAAATCGGCAATGTATCCGGCGGTTAGACTCTTTCGTTTTCCAATGAGTTTGGTGGAAGGTCAATATGATGACTCATTGCTGTAAGTAAGTAGTCAATTTACATGACCAACTCACATGGGGCCATGGAATCTTCAACATCATTATTTAATATCATGTCAAGGACTCTAGTGAAGAAAAGAGAAACAGGATCCTATGTAAGGGCACTTTCGGGAAGTTGTCTGATAGAACCTCCAGAACTTAATTGACATAATATTACAACAAGAGTTGGTTTCCATCATAGAAATGAGTAGATGGTTTAATTTAGAAGTCAGGAAGTTAAGAAAGAAGTTGTTTTTTGGGTTATAAGTTTTATAATGTTTTATTAGGTAGTTTCCTTTGATAGTTTGAGTCTATTTTTAGATGTTGAGTCTATTTTAAATACTTCTGCAGAATTGAATGAGAAAATCAGAAAATAATTTTGCTAGTTTTTATCGTAAACTTGTTTACGATAAAGTTCTCGGTTGCTCTCTTGATAAGAATCTGACAAGGTTCTTATATATTGGTACTAGAGCTGGTTCGTCCGGCATATGTTACACTTTACTCGACAACAAAAGAAGAAGATGGAGCAACAAATCAAAGACTTACAAGACAGGTTGAAGGCAATCGAAGCTCAATTTGCTGAATCAAAAAAGGGAGAAAATAGACCGTTCGTGAAGCTTATCCTACAACAATTTAATGGTGAAGATCCAGAATCTTGGTTAAGTAAGGCAGAGACATAATTTTACTTTTATAAGATCCCTGAAGGAGAGAAGTTAAATATGGAAAGCTTCCATCTTGATGGAAAAACATCACAATGGTATAAGTGGGTACAAGATTACATGGAAGATAAGTCATAATGCTTTTAAAACATCATTATTGAAGAGATTTGGGAATACTGGTCTTGAAGATTATGCAGCAAAGCTATCCAAACTAAAACAAAGCAGTTGTGGAAGTTTCGAAAATTACCGTGAGGAATTTGAACGGCTATCTAATCAGGTACAAGGTTTACCTCAGAGCTTTCTTACAAGTTGTTTTATTAGTGGTCTTAAGGAGGAAGTTGGCTTAGAAACATTGTCATTCAAACCTAAGTTACTATCTGAAGCAATTGATGTTGGTCGCTTACAAGATGAGAAGCTCTCTTTGAAACGCCAGATTGTAAGAAACACCAATTGTTCATCTTTACATATTAATGTTGGTAATAATAATCAAACGAATTTACCACCAAATCTTCCCCCAGTTAAAAGATTATCTCAAGCTGAGCATGATGAACGTCGAAAACAACAACTTTATTTCTATTGTGATGAAAAGTGGTTTAAGGGACACAAGTGAAGAACTAAAACTATTTTTTTGATCGAGGGAGATGAGGAACAATGTGATGATGTTATTAAAACAACAACCGTAGAGGAAGAACAAGAGGAAATGAGAGAGATATATGTTCATGCTTTGGCAGGATCTCAAACTCCTCAAACAATGAGAATATCAGGGGCAATTAAAAGGGCGAATGTCACAATATTGATCGACTCTGGCAGTACCCACAATTTTATTGACCCATCAATTCCAAAAAAATTAGGAATTGAGATATTAGGTGATGAAAAATTTGAGGTGATGGTTTCTAATAGAACGCGGATACCATGTCTTGGTAGATGTACAGGTTTGAAATTTCAGCTTCAGGGCTATACTTTTGTATGCGACTTTAATGTTCTTGCATTGGGAGGGTGTGACATCGTTCTTGGTGCACAATGGTTACAAACACTAGGTCCAATCAGTTGGGACTTTAAGAAGCTTATAATGGAGTTTACTGTGGATGAAAGAATCATTCGGTTGGTAGGGAAATTGAATCATAAGACAAAGATCGCGACAAGTCATGCAAATCAGCAGATGATAAGAAAAGGGGCACCTAGCTATCTCTGTCGTATACGACAAGCTCAACAGATAACAGGAAAAGATGAAATTCCATCAGACATATGCAACATTATGGAAGAGTTCGAAGAAGCATTCTCAACTCCAACTACATTACCACCTTCAAGAAGTCATGATCATCAGATACCGCTGCTTCCGAATAACTCTCATGTCAATGTGCGGCCATACAGGTATACGCACTACCAAAAAAATGAAATTGAAAATGTTGTTAAGGAATTTTTGAATACTGGATTAATACTCCCAAGTACCAGTCCGTTTTCTTCACCTGTTCTATTGGTGAAAAAGAAAGATGGTTCATGGCGTATGTGTGTTGATTATAGGGCACTAAATCTAGTTACTGTTAAGGATAAATTTCTTATACCGTTGATCGATGAGTTAATTGATGAGCTTCATGGAGCTTATTTTTTCTCGAAGTTGGATTTACGTGCAGGTTACCACCAGATTAGAATGCATGAGGATGACATACCTAAGACTACTTTCCGAACTCATGATGGTCATTATGAGTTCCTAGTGATGCCTTTTGGTCTCACTATTGCACCCTCTACATTCCAACATCTAATGAATGACATCTTTCGTAACCAGCTCTGCAAGAATGTATTGGTGTTCTTTGACGATATATTGATCTACATTAAAACATGGGAGGAACACTTGTTACATCTACGGGTTGTTTTCGAAATTTTGCGAGAACATAAGTTGGTGGTGAAGCTTGGCAAATTCTCATTCGGAAAAAGGGAAGTGGAGTACTTGGGTCATATAATAAATCGTGACGGAATAGCGGCTGATCCGTCAAAAATACAATGCATGAAGGAATGGCCAGTCCCCAAAATCATTAAAGCATTAAGAGGTTTTCTAGGCTTGACAGGTTACTATAGGAAGTTTATAAAGGATTACGGAAAAATTGCTTCACCATTGGCACAACTCTTAAATAAAGATAGTTTTAAGTGGTCCGAGGATGACCATGAAGCGTTTACATCTCTTAAGGAAGCCATGGTTTTGGCCCCTGTTTTAGCACTACCAAATTTTCTTAAAACTTTCGTAATTGAAAGTGATGCCAGTGGAAGAGGTGTTGGAGTTGTTTTAATGCAAGAGAGCATACCTATTGCTTATATTAGCAAGGCACTTGGCCCTAAACACTTGGGTCTATCAACATATGAAAAGGAACTCCTTGCTATTATTCATGCAGTAACCAAGTGGAGGCCATATTTGATTGGACGAAGATTTTTGGTTCAAACTGACCAATAAAGTCTGAAATATTTTTTAGATGCTAAGGCAACTACACCGTCTCAACAAAAATGGCTTACTAAGTTGCTTGGATATGATTATGAGATTGTGTATAAACAAGGAATCAAAAACCAAGCAGCCGATGCACTATCAAGAACATACGACGATAATGGAACGTTGTAAGCTATATGTACATTGTTCTTGGATAGATGAACTCAAACAAGATCTCAAGATGGACCCTTGGATAAAGGAAAAAATACAAAACTTGATTGTACTAATTTTAGTACGAAACATTATTCTGAAGATGATGGGCTATTAAGGTATCGACAAAATCAATTGGTTGTCAACCCAATGTCTAAGTGGAAGACTGTACTTACGAAGGAATTTCATTCGACGCCAGCAACTGGTCATTCTGGATACTTAAAAACCATTCAGAGATTGAATCGCCTATTCTATTGACCTGAGATGAGGGAAGATGTGAAATTTTTTATTACTGGGTGCGATATATGTCAAAGGAATAAATATAGTACATTGTCGTCGTCTGGATTGCTGCAGCCTCTTCAAATACCTACTACTATATGGTCTGACATATCAATGGATTTCATCGTTGGGTTACCAAATTCTAACGGTAAGACTGTCATACTAGTGGTGGTTGACCGATTAACTAAATATGCTCACTTCATTGCATTAAAGCACCCCTACACAGCTGTTACTGTAGCTCAACACTTCATGTATTTCATAGTTAAACTTCATGGTTTTCCTAAAATGATCATATCCGATAGAGATGTTGTATTCATAAGTCGTTTTTGGCAAGAGCTATTAAGATTACAAGGAACTCAACTCAAGCTCAGTTCTTCTTATCATCCTCAAACAGACGGACAAACTGAAGTTGTTAATAGGTGTTTAGAAGCTTATTTGAGATGTTTTATCAACGACAAACCAAAGACTTGGACGGTATGGCTTTCATGGGCGGAGTACTGGTACAATACATCGTATCATACCTCGACCAAAGTCACACCTTTTGAAGCCCTTTATGGGATACCTCCACCTGCTTTGAATAATTATATTCCTGGATAAGCAAAGAGCACCAGTTTAAATGAAGCTTGTGTGCAAAGAAATCAAGTGTTGGATGTTTTGAAAGAGAACTTGCAGGTGGTCCAGAATAGGATGAAACAAAATGCGGATAAAAACGTCTGGAAATGGAGTTTCAAGAAGGAGAATATGTATATTTGAAACTTCAACCTTATCGCCAGACTTCAACAGTTCGCAGGCCTTCACAGAAATTGTCGTCTCGTTTTTTCGGCCCTTATAAGATTCTACAACGCGTTGGAAAGGTTGCCTACCGACTGGAACTACCAGAAGGATTGAAAATTCATCCAGTTTTCCATGTCTCTAATTTAAAGAAGACTGTAACAACAAGCACTGGGGTATCTAAAGCGCTACCAACTGAAGTTAGCAAAGAACAAATGGCGTTGTTATTAATGACAATCCTTGAGAACAAGGATGTGCTTAAGGGAATAGGAATAATAGAACCTCCAGAACTTAACTGACATAATATTGCAGCAAGAGGCGGTTTCCATCGTAGAAGTCAATAGATGGTTTAATTTAGAAGTCAGTAAGTTAAGAAAGAAATTGTTTTTTGAATTATAAGTTTTATAACGGTTTATTAGGTAGTTTTCTTTGATAGTTTGAGTCTATTTTAAGATGTTGTGTCTATTTTAAATACTTCTGCAGAATTGAATGAGAAAATCAGAAAAAAAAATTTGCTAGTTTTTACCATAAACTTGTTTACGGTAAAGTTTTCGGTTGCTTTCTTGATAAGAATCTGACAAGGTTCTTATCATTGTTTGCCTACTAGGCTTGCGTCGATAAGGCGAGCAACGTTCCAAGAGGCATGATTAATTTTTGTTGTTTCTGATTACCCAAGATGCAAAACCAGAGCTGCAGCTGCCACTGGTTTGATATCCTACTACCCCACTGGCACTACCAGACTTGGAACAAAACAGCAACATAGTAGAAATCATAATTGAAAGGCAAATAAAGATAACATGTATCAACTAAGATCCAATATTGTCTACATCATTACCGGGACAAATAACAGTATCCAAAACTGGCATCCTATGTAGACAAATCAAGCAATTAAATTTGATGAACCAAACCAACCTTCTATCTTCCATATTTCTATTGTCTTTCTTCTAATTATACACCAACCTGAGAATTTCCACGGTGGGTGTCTCATCACCTCCCTGTATGGGAGAGCCAGAGAGCCTTATAAATAGTTTGGAGGATTGAATTAAGAGTGGGTATATTACAAGAGATCACGGGCTGGGTGGTAAGGCCAGCTTTGCCAGTATATAAAATATAAATACATCAAGCAGACTCATCGAAAAAATAAAAATCGATAAAAACAAGAAGCCATGAAACTCATACACCAACCTTATCGAAAAAAATAAATAATCCTGATGAACTTGATACCTCTATCTAAGCAGGAATGGGACCTTGAATGACTGTATCCTGACTTGGTGGATTAGGAACAGGTCCCTGTGCAACTGTAACCGGGCTCGGTGGACTCTGAACTGGAGCTTGTACGACCGGCAATGGATTCTCTGAAATCGGCTGGTTCGGTGGAGGAGGTTGAATCGTTTCAGTAGGTGGACTTGGTGGACTGACTGGGTCACTTGGTGGTGGGGGGTTCGATTGACTGGGTTCACTCGGTGGACTTATTGGGTCACTTGGTGGACTCGGTTGACTGGGTTCGCTCGGTGGACTTAAATCACTTGGTGGATTCGATTGACTGGGTTCACTCGGTTGATTCGGCGGTGGTGGTGGTGGAGCTCGAATTGGGGATCGAAGAATTGCTGATGGAGTTGGTGGACTGTAAGCATTAGGCGGAAACCCTGTTGACGGGAGGGCCGGGGTTGGTTGTTCGCAGTCTTCTCCGTAACAGTTGTAGTTCTTATGATCATGATGCCGTTTGACAAGAGAGATTGTCAATATTATACCTCCTGCAACTAGAATCGTGATTACACATATAAAGATCTTTGTAGCTTTTCCAACATAACACATTTTCTTCTGCGAAACCAAAGTACTTTAATGGAAGATGATTTTTGTTTTTGCTGAATTCAATTGGTTGTTCGTCTTCTTTTCATTGTTTTGGGACCAAAGAGGAAGAAGATGAAGAAAACAAGAAGTTTGCATCTGGCTAGAGAATTGATACAGTGGTACTGTGGTGTGGTACTAGTGTGCGGAGTTTCTATGTTCTTTTAGTTGTGATGGTATTTTTAGGGTAAAAATGAGTTCACGTGGAGGCAACTGAGACAAAAAGCTGACAGAAACTTTTTCCTAGAAAATTACCATGATTCTTTCTTTTGTCGAGTTTTGCTGATGGAAAGAAACTATCGTAAATAAGAAAGCATACGCATTTGCCATAATGCTGATTTAAGTAATTCACCTGTAATTCCATTTGCAAACACCATAAGGTACATAACCAAAGACAAGTGTTTTAGAAATGGTTTTGAGCGCAGTTCAAGGTTAAGACCATTCATGGCCTTTGATTTGCCAAGCTGGGCATTATTGTTTTCATCCAGCGGACATCAGCTGTCAGTTGGGATGCCATTTCCCTCCCGCAATGCAAAAGAAAACTGTCATAAGTAACATTTTAGTAATACTGTAGGATTTTTTCTCAATGGAACACATATGTCTAGTTTTTGATTAGGTGGTCTTGCATTTCTTTACTCATTTTAGAGACTTTGGTTTGTGGTGTGGTTGTGGGTTCTGGATCCATAATAAAGGCATTGAGAGAGAAAGAAGGGGGTTATTAAAGAGGGACTTGATCAAGACACTGACATATTTTCTGCCATTATCAATTCTAGTGCTGCTTGGGGAAAGAGCTGAGCTGGCTTAATCCTCGGTTGGAGGTCCTATGTTTTGTGGTCATCAATATTCCGTTACCTCAACTGCATAGCCATGAAGTATGAAGTCATTCGTTTCAAAATAATTGGCAGTATAATGTGTAACGAAAGAAATAGTTGGTATTAGGCATCCCTAGCTTCATAGGAAAAGCTCTTGGATGGTCAATCAATTGTTACGAGTTCATTTTGGCCCCTCAGTTTTGGTTATCAAAATTGTTGAATTTAGTTGATCGCAACTACATCTTGATTTGTAATCTACTAAAATCAGTCTTCGGACTTGGAATAAAGCATGGTAATTGAGTATCAGAATTCACCAATCGACTTTGAAGATTGAAGACGGAACAACAACGGAAACGTCTACAATAATAAAGGTACGTGAAGACTGGCTATCATATTTACTCGTATTTTATATCATTATATCTACTGAAAACATGTCGTATAACTTTTGTATTATAACGAACATTGTGAAGAGGAAATCAAGCAATATAGAACTTATTTCATATAGGTTGAGAGCAATTTATTATCCAAATAATGACAATTGCTTATTGAGTCCATAAGGAGTCATCAAGTTAGTTTTAGTTTTAATTAAATCGCGTACACTAACTGATTATGAGACTTCTCTACATACTTCTTATTTCACTAATACACGAACTGATTTGCACAGTCGCGAACTGGTTGATTTTAAGAGATTCCTGGATACCTTTTGTGTTTAAGTAAATAAAGTGATTTGGACAGTTTTTGAACTTAACAAAACAAAAGTTTCCTGAGTTCCAAGTCAACAAAATATTCACTAACAGTTTTGGTCTTGTAATATTATACTCCAACTTATGGTTGTCGATTCCCGACCAACTTAGCCATTGTTTTTGGGCTAACCACTTGGTGCACAAAATATATTTCAACTGATATACGATTGCAAATTCATCTTTATGATTCAAGACAAACTTCTCGCATGCATATATGATCAATCTATATGGATATGTTAAGCTTGCTTGGTAGCAAAGTAATTTGTAAATATGGAAACAAGTTCACGAGCTCGGTTTTGGTTATAAGATACCAAGCCATGTTGATTAATATAGATTGAGGACTTTTGTACACTATTATTTAATTCTAACACTTTTGTGTCCTAGTTGCGGTTAGAGTTGTTCTCTAAAATTTTAGATTTCTTTTCGTGAAACTATACTGGGTTACGACTTCAAAGTATTCATTAAGGGATTAGCGAATCTCGGTCATACTATCTTTTACCTGATAGTTCTTTTTTATCTAGAAATTATTCTGAAATGACGAGAGTACCGGTTACAACAACAATATTTTCGTATCAACCTACTGCAAATACACTCTGTGTAATCGTACAGAAATAATAAATGTCAAAAGATCACTTCAACAAGGAGTAACTTGGTATATAGTATGAGTTCATGAACCAACCAATTATGGGATCGAATACCAAGTGGATTGATGGGTTGGAAAGCCGACTTTGTTTTACCACAAGTGCACGGTGTCCAAATTGTACACAATAGCAAATGTGGTTCGTTCCCACGAGGAGTGTAAACTATTTCTAACTAATACAACTAACTTTCTAATCAATATCAATTTAAGAGGGATTTTTCTGAATTCTGTACTAAGAAATAAACAAATAAAATGAATTTTAACAAAACTGTTGAAGTGTCAAGCAATATGAGAAAAGTTTAAGGATCCAGGAATCCGTCATAAGCTAGGTTTTACTCATGTTCTTTCGCAAGAGTCTCTATTCAACTCATGTAAAGTGGCAACACCTGGTTATTTATGCACGGAAGATATGTCATTAAGAATTCTTGATGATCTCAACCTAAAAGTAGAATCCTTAATCACTATGTATACATGGCAAACAAAGTAGAAGAATGTTCATAAATCTAATATCAATCAAATATCAATGGGATTGTTCTATAACTTACCTATGTAGTATACTTGGTATAAAACATGAAAATATTTATAAGAACAACAACCAATATGAGATACTCAAACATAAAATTAAGCATTTGATTCGAAGAAACTCTTGTTCATAAACACAGATAATCTTTCCTACGAGTTCATCCTTTCACCCTAACAATAGTTTACCAAGTCATGGTTTTCTCAAAAGACATAATAATTGATAAAGGAAATAAAAAACTAAGCGTAGCAAAAAGAAAAGAAAAAATATTTAACCTAATTTCTTCCCCGTTGACGGCCTCATTCCCTTAATCTGTAGTTCCAGCTTTTATAGATGCTGCAAAGACTTCCTTCTTGGCCTGAGCAACAAAAGACCAATCCAAGACCACCAAGTTCCATATCCAATTCTATCCATTTAGCATCTAAGCCACTTCACGGATCACCAAATTCGGCTCCGTCCAAAGACTCAAACCACATGTCACAACATCACTTCCCATTTGCTGAACTGATGGCAACGACCCCACTAAAAGACCAGCCAACATATATATCTTTGCTTTGTTTGCTTCCATCTTCTTCTCAATCCAACTCCAGCTTCCATTCTCCCTGACCATATCCTCTTTTCCCCCAAACAATAATTCCCAAATTATTTGAGCATTGCTCGGTCGAACTCACAAGTGTTTCTATATCAAGCTTCTTGTAAAATTTAGTAGTCAAAATTATATCTTGATTTATAGTCTACAATTAGTTAAGTCTCGGTCTAGGATAGTGGAGTTGAGAAACGAACCGGTCATCATTTGTGTTCTACCGTTTGAAAGCGAAGATCAACCGAAGCTTTTGGAGAACTTCATCAACAAAAGGTAAGTGAAGACTGAACCACCTATTTTTCAAGTTATATTCACTTTTCTATCTTTGAGACGATTGTCGCGTAACTAATAATACTAGCTTGCATAGAAAAGAATTTCAAGTCAAGAACTAATTATTTAGTTTACGAATTTCTCGAAATATAATGACTAAGCTTAATGAACATTTTTTCATACTAGATCAAATTTGGTGGAGAATTATTGTTCGGAACCAAATCATGATTCAAGTTTATCATTCGAAAATAGCCTGGAACAGTGATATGTGTCATTGATGTTATTCAGGAATGTTTCGATTTAGAGAAATATAGAACTAATATATTCGGAATACAAGACAATGTTATCAGTCTTACAAACTGAGAACACTGTTATTGTCTGAAGTCGTATTACATGTACTCGTATACGTAGCAGAGTAGCTATATATCGACTTTCAGATTTGTGTGGTATGCATACTCGTATGTACATCATGGGAAAATCTGTTTGTTTCGTAATCCGGATAGGTATGTATATTTGTATACAAACTATTGTGGAACCGTGGTAAGGGAACCGGGTTAAAATAATCAAACCAGTATACGATCCAAAACATTTCTATGTTATAGAACCAGTTTAGTACCCAAAACGGTACGCAGGCTGAATGTTCTGCGAACTCTGGAACTGGAAAAGGTCTTGAGTTTACAAACCGATATGTGAACTAAAATGCTATGTAGACTCATGAACTTTTATTTGGTTCAAAGTTTGCAAACCAGTACGTGAACATGAAAAGTCTGTAGACTCCGGAACTCGGTAATTGCATAAGTTTGCAAACCGGTTTATGAACTGAGAAGTTCTGTAGACTCCACAACTCGGTTGTTGCATATAAGTTTGCAAACCGGTCCGCGTACTGTGACTCAGTCGATTCACAAACGGTTCAAGTCATTGTACTTTGTACATTTACAAACTATGTCGATTATGATTCAGTTGCGATTAAATTATTTCTATGAAGTAATTTTCATTTGATCAATTCTCTAATTAATACTAGACTCAGTTGATCACATGATTGTGACTTAATATTAATGTCTTAGTGAACATGAAAATGAGTGTTGAGCTTTTAAGTGCAACTCGGCTAGTTTTAGCTAACCATGTTGAACATAGTCTTTATACATGGTTCAGTTACGATTTACCTAACCATAGTGTATATCTTGTACATGTGAACAAGATTAAAAGCTTTCATCTAAGATGAATATTGTTTGCTTGGTTCCAAATCTATCTTAGCTTAAACCTAAAGCAACCTAGGCTTTGAAGTCTATATAAGGGGAACTCTTGGAAACTGGGATCTTTGAATCCTGACACTACTTTTTGGTGTGTCACAGTTGTATCTAAAGTCGTCCTCTCCAGAAACCCTTTTAGGGTTTAACGACTACATAGACTTCATTGGGATTCGTGAATCCAGGTCTAGTTATATTTTATCATGATAACTTGAGTATCCTGATCTTAATTGTTTGTAGAGCCTTGCTCCATCAATGAAGATAGATAGTAATCAACAAAGTCTCTTCATATCATACTTTGTTGATTCCGCAATTTTTATACTTGTGAGGTGAATATTAATCTAGGATGTACTTTGGGTTGCATAAGTCTAGATTTTGAGGATATCCAGACTTTTTTCTAAGTTGCTATCGATTTCCATCACCTGGATCTATCGTTTGATCTGATCATCTGTTTAGATCGTAAATCAGGAAATCAATCATAGGCTTAATCTGTGGGAGGCATATTTGGTTTTAAAGTCTTCAATTGAGTTGAAGCAACCCTTAGTTGGTGTGAGACCATCTAAGGGAATCAATTGCGTGGAGTCCTGCTGAGATTCAAGAGGCGTAAGGAGCGCGATTGTACCTGAACCATTGGGAGACTGAGTTCGGGATCAACTACATTCCAGACCGAAGTTAATTGGTAGTAGGTTAGTGTCTTTAGCAGATTAATTCGGTTTGGTATTCAATCTGGACTAGGTCCCGTGGTTTTTCTGCATTTGCGATTTCCTCGTTAATAAAATTTCTGGTGTCTGTGTTATTTCTTTTTCCGCATTATATCGTTTATCTTTATAATTGAAATATCACAGGTTGTGCGTTGATCAATCACAGTAGCTAGGTCCAACCTTGTTAGTTGGATAACACTTGATTGATCCTTGGACATTGGTCTTTGGTACCGTCCAAGAACTCTCTTTGTAGTTAGGTTTACGGATTCAATTCTGTAAACGTTATAGAGAAAGATAATAACTCTAGGCACTTTCCTTGATTGAGTTTTTACTCTCGGAGTTGTATTGAGTTTGTCCATACAGATTGCCTAAAAAAAGTTGGTGGTGTATTTTGGTACCCCCGGCGTTTTCACAAATTCAGTTGATATTACTGTTGTCCGAATCTCACAGTTGAGAGATTCAATTCAAACATATTTCCAAACCTAGCTTTGTTGTCGCCAATCAATTTCACTACAAGCCTTCTAATTCTTCTTTAAACCCATTTTCATACCTTTGATTATTGCACCCAAATACTTATTAGAATTCTCAGTCACCACACAAAACCCTAACAGATCGATCAAACAGCCATGAATCGACGACACTTCACTGATTTGGTAACGAGAACATGCCCCACATGAGATTTCCCAAATTCAATCGTTAAGCTCATCTCTATTTAGTGTCTTGAGTGATTTGAGTGGTGTTGATATATAGAGATACCAGGCCAACCAGTTTTGTCATTTTTCGGTTTGGTGATCGGATTTCCTTGTAATTCCTACAATTGTCATTTTTTTAATTATTTATTTAAAAAATCTACCCATGGCAAAGGCACACTGGGAGAAATTTTATTAAAATCAATAAAAAAGATGTATGTACACCTTTCATCATCCTCCACGTGTACAGAAAGAGACACGTGGAAGGCATGCGAAGCGAGACATCAAAACATGATAGAAAGCAGGATGCCATCGGTCAACAGTTCTGACGGTCAGGGGCAGAGGACCACAGAGGTATGATGGCTCAGAGGAGAACCAGATAATACCCCTTGGGTATTAACAAACCCAATCCCGTGGAGGATCCCAGATCAACGGCTGAGAGGAGGTTTGGCTGACACGGATGTGACCAGACAAAGAGACACTTGTCTGACACGAGCATACATCCATCTACCCGCATTAAATACCAAAGAGATATACACGTGTCGATCAGCTCGTGGAAGAAGCAAGGACAACCCTTCGTATTCAAGCTCAGGCCGCGGCATGCGCCGAAGACCTCTGCGTAAAAGGCACAAAGCACAAGAAGATAAGATTACAACGGCATCTCAAAGATGGGACCCGCATTCCTTCCCTATAAATACCCCTCTCCACTAAGAGAGAAGAGGCAGACCATTTTGGAGAGCAATTAGAGGAGAATATAGGAGAGAGAAATAGGAAGAGTAAGTAATCCATTTACTTCCGCAGACCCATGTATATTCTAAAGTCATTCGACTATCTTTGTAACCATTCAGTACATAGTGAAACACCAAACCCCGTGGACGTAGACCTTAGTGCCGAACCACGTAAATCTGTCTCATTTACATTTCTGCATCTTACATTCTGCGTTAAACTTCATATGCGTTATATTTATACTCATTTCATGATTTATTTCCTTGCACGAGCATTATTTATGATAATATTCGACTAGACAGTGACAAGCCCGAAGGCTTTGAGTCGATGAATCGATATAATCATCCCATTACGTATACGATGTACGATTCTAGAATTAGGACGTATGTGAATATTGTTTGTGAACACTTGGGTGGCCTCGTGATTTATGTGTTCACAATTTGGCGCTAGAAACAGGGAATCTGTTCCGGTAAAAGATTTATCTTATCCTGTGATTTCACCTTAAAACGCGCACTATGGTTGTGCCCTTTTCTGGGTTCAGCGTGCCTTCAAAACCTTTTTTATTTTTTTGGGTTCATGTTCTTCATTTTCACAAACACCATTTCAAAGCAGACAAACCCGCGGCTATCTATCACCGATTTTCACGTGAGGTGTTTTCTCCAACTAAGACTTAATAATCCAGATTCGTGGGTCCTCGTGACAGATCTGCCTTTTCAAGAGTTCTTTTTCAAAAGTAGTCTGAAAACAAGATCCATGATCATTTATTAAAAGATTCGTATTTCAAAAACTAGACCCATGAAATCTTTGCATTTCTCTTCTATTAAGGGCCCTTGGGCAACTCATTTCCTTCTATTCCAATAGTTTTGCGGGTACGATTGGCGCTAACCCTATCCTCGTGGATATCTTTGGTTCTCCTTATTTATTTCCCTATGCAGGAAAGGATTAAACATGGAGAAGATACTAGAGGCAGGAAAAGCCAAAGCCTCATCAAAGAAGACACCGAGGGTTACCTCGGTCATGACCCGGAGCAAGCAGAAAGGAGACAAAGCTAAAACAACTGCTCAGAGGCAGGATGCTGCGTAAATCACTTCACCTATGAACAATAACACCATAGCAGTCGCGGCCCTCAAAGCAGCAGCCACGAAGACTGTTGCGACCCCCCAGACTACAGAAGCTAACAAGACTTGGGTCCCAAGCCTAATCCATCAACAAAAAGAAGGAGTAGCAGAATTCATGACGCATCAGCCCGCACATCCACCAATCTTCGGAATGTCGTCAACCAACGGTCAGAATCAAACCATACCAGTGCTTTTAGGACCATGGGCGGAAACTCAACCAAGGGGACCAAACTTGGAGATATCAACGATTGGAGCTGATCCTCGGCCACCCTTAATACACACTGTAGACGAAGGGGGAACTGTGGCTGTAGGGGTACCCGTCGGAACTCCCAATCAAGGATCAAACCAATCCAATTGACTGATGGTAGAGCTCGAAGAATTAAAAAAGAGCCAGCAGGTCTACGCAGATGTCGTAGCTCTTCTGGACAGGGAGAACCAAGACTTTAAAGATAAGATTGCCCAAAGCACGAAGACTAGCCAACGATTGGACAAAGCAAATTCTAAAGCGCCAGAGCCCAATCGAGACCGAAGGGTCGTCCTAGAAAATGACGCCAGGGGAAGCAGCGCATCAGATACGGAATATGCCACCTAAGAGTTAGACTATTATGACAGCGAAGATCGAAGAAAGAAACGCTCAACTGAGCATGAGAACATGGGATATTACCGCGCAATGGAGGAGCTGCGTGATGATATGATGGCTGAGATCAAACAGTTAAAAACCAGACAAGGCGGAGGAAGGCTTGAAGAGGTGATGAAAGAAGCTAACTCCACACCCCTAACTCATCGCCTGGAAAATACCACCATTCCGTTAAAGTGCCCTGTCCCAACTTTTGAATGCTACGACGGATCCAGTGATCCCGCGGCACATATCCGGTATTATAACCGTATCTTAGCCCGATGGAGTCAGAACAACGCCGTCCTCTGTAGATATTTCCCGTCAAGTCTGAAGGGATCGGCTTTGTCTTGGTTTGACAACCTACCACCTGATTCCATCAACTCCTACGATCAACTCGCAGAGAAATTTCTGAGGACATACATGTACAACAAAGCTGTCAACACGGGAATGTATAAGCTTTTTTCTCTGGCAATTGGCTACAAGGAAAACACGAGGGAATACACTAACAGATGGCACAAGATATGCCAATCCATAGGGAGTGTGGACCCAGTAGTAAGTATCAACTGCTACAAGTGGGGATTAGACCGAATGAGTCCACTATTTGTCGAGATTCATGGAAGCGTGCCTAAGACAGAAGGAGATCTTCGAATAATTATTGAAAAGTACGCTCGTCTTGAAAAAATCCAGCGTGAGAACCCGAGGGCACACACGCAGAGGTCTCACCGTACCAATTCCGCAGAACAAACCAATGGGGCCAAAAGAAATAGCTCAGTGGAACGGCCTCACGAAGATAGGAAGGAACGAAGAGATGAACGACGAAAAGACGATCGAAAATTCGAAGATCAATTTTACACGAAGCTCAATGCTAGCTATGCTCGGATCTTGCGAGAGATCAAAGGAAGGGAAAATTTGGAGTGGCCGTGGTCTAAGGGAAAACAACCCCAAAGAACCAAGAAGTCTAAAGATTACTGTGAATATCACTTCTTCAATGGACACCAGACCGAGAAATGCAAAAACCTCAAAATAATGATCCAAAAACTGATTAATGCTGGCGAACTCAAACATTACATACGAAAGGAGGTCGCCGAGGATAGATCCAAACGGACCAAGCCAGTCCAAATTCCAGAGGGAAACCGCACAATCAACACCATCTCGTGTTCCGAAGCCGCGAGGCCCTCACTTACAGCGCAGATAGGAAAGAGGCTACGTAAGCAGTTCGAAGACCACTGCGAATTATATAAGATTGATGGTGTAGAGGTGGACGAACACGAAGAGTGGATGGACGCACCTATTATCTTTGATGCTGAAGATATCGAAGAAGATATGGAAGATCATAATGATCCCTTGGTCCTAACGCTACCAGTGGCTGGATGTAACCTCAAAAAGATCCTCATAGACGGGGGAAGCTCAGTGAACTTTCTATTCTACGATGCATTCAAACGGATGAAGCTTCATGATGAACAACTAATGACCTATTATTACACCATCTACGGATTCAATGGAACACCAACAAATCCATTGGGAGACATCGTGTTTCAGGTTAACGCCGGACCCATGAAGGTAGAAACACGATTCAGCGTGGTTGACGCCCCATCCTCCTATAACGCCATTATTGGACGAAAATGGTTACATAAACTCAAAGGAGTGGCGGCAACTTACTACCAATATCTCAGATTCCCTACACCTGAGGGAGTGATGGAAATCAAGGGAGATCGAGTCTCTGCGAAAAAGTGCCAAACCACTCAGGATCGTGTCAACAGCGAAGAAGAAGAGCTGCGAAAAACCCGAAGAGTTAAAAATAAAGAAGCTGCGAAAGAAAAGTCCATAGACCAGTTCCTCAAGGAAACCACATGGAGGGGTTTGACAAAATATGATAATGTCCTAAACACCGAGACAGGTACTTCAGCAGCCAATGAAGGACAGAAACATACCAAATAGCAATCAAAGAACGTCCCAGTCTTCGGGGATCCGAAGCCGGTGTTCACACCAGTAGAGCCCGTAAAAGAAATCAACATAAGAACGGAAGAAAACCCGAAGATGATCAAAGTAGGGACCATAATGGACGAAAGAAGAGAAGATTCCTTAACCAAATTACTTAAAGAATACGCGGATGTATTCGCCTGGAAGCTAGGAGATATGCCGAGGATTGATCCGAAAATAATCCAACACGAGCTGCGCATCAAACCAGGCACGCCACCTTTCAGGCAGAAAATAAGAAAAGTTGCACCGGGGTATCATAAGGCAGTGGAAAAAGAACTTCGGAAACTACTAGAAGCAGGGTTCATCAAGGAAGTCAAGTACCCTACATGGATCTCCAACATGGTCATTGTTCATAAGAAAAATGGAGGGGTTGGGATATGCATCGACTTTACTAACCTCGACAAGGCATGTCCAAAGGACAACTATCCCCTGCCAAGCATAGATCAGCTGGTTGAAGCAGTAGAAGGATACGAAGAGTTGTCATTCATGGATGGATATTCTGGTTACAACCAAGTAGCCCTGGCAGAAGAAAATCAACTACACATAGCATTATACACCCCACATGGCCTTTATTGCTACACTAGAATTCCCTTTGGACTTCGAAACGCAGGGGCAACGTACCAAAGAATGGTCGATGCTATCTTCAGTCCATGGATTGGTAGTACCTTAGAAGTCTACGTTGATGACATGCTCGTCAAAAGTAATCTGCGCAAATATCACCACCAGGATCTGAGAGATATCTTCGAAGCAATGAGGAAGCATCACATGAAAGTAAATCCAGAAAAATGCACTTTCGGTGTCACCTCAGGGAAATTCCTCGGATATCTGGTAACAAAAAGGGGCATTGAGGTGGACCCAGCGAAGATTCAGGCCATAGTAGAAATACCATCTCCGAAGAATTTAAAAGAAATGCAGAAGCTCAATGGGTTCATAGCAGCCTTGGGAAGATTTATTGCCCGATCCTCGGACAAATGCAAACATTTTTTCAATATTCTCAAAAAAGGGAGTAAGTTTGAATGGACCGCAGAATGCGAAGAAGCCTTCCAAAAAATCAAAGAACACCTGGCTTCAATTCCAATCCTGCAGAAGCCTGATCCTGATGAGGTTTTGGCATTGTACATAGCAGCGACAGAAGACGCAGTTAGCGCAGTGTTGGTCAAAACCAATACGAAGATAGAACAACCTATCTATTATGTCAGTAAGACCCTCAATTCTGCGGAAAGGAACTACACGAAGATCGAACAACTTATCCTGGCACTGGTGTGGGCTACTCAAAAGCTGAGAACCTATTTCCTAACTCACTTCATTCGTGTCCCATGCAAAGCACCACTGGAAGCAGTCCTCAAAAGCGCGGGAAAGGTAAGCAGAATAGCCAAGTGGAACACCCACCTGGACCAATTCAACATCATTCATGAAATTCAACATTCCCAAAAATCCCAAGTTTTGGCGGATTTCTTATCAGACCTCCCCCTGGACAACGACGAAGAGATTAAGGGAATACCAGAAGCTGATGAAGAAAGCAAGGATCCAATTGATGTCCTCGAACCCGCGAGTCAAAGACAATGGGAAGTCTTCGTTGATGGTTCCAAAAATAAGGAAGGGGCAGGAATAGGCATTGTCATCACCACCCCAACTGGAGAAAGGATCGTACAGGCACTCAGGTTAGAATTCAAAGAGCATACTAACAACATCGTCGAATACGAGGCAGTCGTACATGCCCTCCGCTTAATAATAGAGATGGGGGTAACCGATGTAAGACTGACAAGTGATTCGCAGCTTGTCATACGGAAAATAGGGCTCGAATACAATGTGTACGACGACACCCTCTCAGCTTACATGGCCTTGGTCCAAACATTGGCATCACAAATTCCGAACATCAAATTCCGGCATTTATGCAGAAGGGATCCCAGGCACGCGGATGCCCTAGAATATATATCATCCATGCTGAAGGACAAGAGTATTGAAGCTATCAAAATCACAAGGGTATACGAACCCTCGATTACAACACAATTTTCCTTTGCTACAAATCAAGATACAGTGGAAGAAAATATCGAAGATCAGGTGGGAGAAGACATCCGTGACGATTTTGACGAAGAAGATATCCTTTCAAGAGCAAATCAAGACGAAGATTTCAGCAACGAAGATGATTGGAGAATGATGATCCATGCATTCCTCAAGGATGGAATCTTACCCGCGGATCACAAACTAAATAGGAAAATACTCTCTAAAGTAGGAAGATATGACCTTCGGGATGGAATCCTGTACAAAAATCTTTCCTCGGTCCGTTACTATGCTTCTTATCCAGGAAAGAGGGGCATCGAATTCTAAACGACATCCATTATGGTGAGCAGGAAATCATAGCGGCATGAGATCACTAGCCGACAAAGCAAAAATGCAAGGATATTACTGGCCCACAATGGTACAAGATGCCGCAAGAATGTCCCGACGATGTGAAGAATGTCAGTGTTTTTCCAAAAAGATACATGCACCAGCAACAACGTTGAATTCTGTGGATAGTCCGTGTCCATTCGCAAAATGGGGCATAGATATCGTGGGGCCTTTCATCGAAGGATCAGGGAAAATACGATTTTTGATAGTAGCCACAGACTACTTCAGTAAATGGGTGGAAGCTAAAGCCTTAGCTAGGATCAGAGACGTGGATGTGTTTACTTTCATATTCCAAAACATCATTTGCAGGTTCGGCATACCAGCGGAAATCGTGTCCGATAATGGTAAGCAATTACAGGGGAAAAATATAGACATGCTCTTCGATACTTTCAAAATAAGGAATAACAAATCCACCCCCATATACCCTCAAAGCAACGGACAAGCGGAAGCCACTAACAAAACCCTCGCCCTTATCCTCAAAAAGCAATTAGACGAACATAAGGGGCGATGGTGTGAACAGCTGCACAATGTGTTATGGGCATACAGGACAACACGAAGATCTGCCACTGGGGAATCCCCGTTTCTCCTCACTTATGGAGATGAAGCAGTCATCCCAACAAAGATCCTCATGCCAACCACAAAGACCGAAGCATGGGAGAAAAATCTCACAACAGACATGATGTTAGAGAGATTGGACGACCTGGAAGGAAGGAGGAAAGCAGCATTGCAGAAGATGGAAAATTATCAACGAAGACTAGCGAGGGAGTACAACAAAAAGGTAAAGCTTCGAAATTTTGTAGAGGGGCAGTATGTGCTAAGAACAATCCCACAGTATAAACGAGAGAAGAAATGGGGAAACTTAGCACCTACATGGGGAGGACCTTTTATAATACACGACATTGCGGGAAACGGTTCCTACTATCTTCGAAATCTGAATAGCGAGGTCCTCCGGCATCCTTGGAATGCTAAGTGGCTCAAACTGTACTACCCATAGGAGCAACGCAGCTTTGCATCTGCGTGAAGAATACCAGAAGAAGAAGTTATCGCGGGTAGTGATGGTGAGGGTAATGTTACCGTCGGTGGTACTGGTGGGATTGGATCTGCCCCTGTTGGTGATGACACTGTTGGTGCGGGTAATTCTCCCGTAATTTCCCCAGAATTCTCTTTCGGCAGGATATCTTCCGCGGGGGAATCCTTCGATGTGACTGCTGCCATGGGTCTTGCCGAGGAATTCTCATTGCTTTCCCCACATGATGATTGGGATGTGCTTGGGGACCTTGGAAAAGAAGGTACCGCTGATCAGCAAGATGAGAACGCAGGTGATCATGCTGAGGGTGGTAACGTCGAGACTTGTGCGAGTGAGGAGATGAACGTCAAGGGGAAGTCTGCGGTTGAGTCTTCTTCCGAGGAGTTTCCTTTCTCGCTAATGCCTGAAGGTGAAGATGCCATTTTGGCTTGGCTAAAGAAGAAGAACCTGATGTTCGTCCCTAAACCTGACCCTGTAGTTGCTGGTGAGAAGAATGCCGACGCTTATACTCGTCGAATAATGCAACTGTCTTCGGAAGCCCGCATTGCTGAGATGTGGGAGAAGGATCTTAGAGCGTCGGAAGCTAATTTAGTGGTTGACCCTCCCGCATCCGTTGCTGATATGATGGCCATAGCTGATGGGTAACAGTACGGTTTTCCCCAGCAGCGTGTTTTAGAGGTAAATCCTTGTACTCTTTTTATGTTATCCGTGCATTGTGTTCTTCGTGATATCTGATCCCTTTGGTATAATATTGTTTGTTATTTTCGAAGGATTCCCCCGCGGAATATATCCTGCCGAAAGAGAATTCTGGGGAAATTACGGGCAAAGTACCCGCACCAACAGTGTTATCACCAACAGGGGAAGATCCAATCCCACCAGTACCACCGACGGTAACATTACCCTCACCATCACTACCCGCGGCAACTTCTTCTTCAAGATCACCACCCGCGGCAACTTCAGCCTCACCATCACCACCAGCGGCAACTTCTTCTTCATTACCACCTTCGTCATCAGGGTGACAAGTGTCGGTACGCTCCTCTCCGTTGGATACTTCTTCATCCTCGCCATACCCTTGGTTTACGGGACTCGTAACCTCCTCATAACCCTCAGCCTCACCGATAACCGCAGTAGAAGATTGTTTGGGACCAAGTTTCTTCTTCTTCGACACCTACAAACCATTATACATCCCACAAAGGCTCATTTTTCCCTCACTTCAAAAATCAAAATTATTCCAAGCAAGGAAAAAGGGGCAAAAAGATATATAAGAAAAAACTATACCTTGGCAGCAGCAGCACTCTTTGATGGATGGATAGCACCAGAACCCTCCTCCTCATCTCCGTCAACGACATCAAGAGCATAAGGGAAATTCATGCCCGCGAAATTAGGACGCCAAGGACAGAAGTCTCCATAACGAGCAGGAGGAGTTTCACGAGGCTTGCTATTTTCAGAAGGACGCCAACCACGTGGACCCGGAATCCATCCGTAAGCCCAAGGACCAACTACCTCAATAAAAGTAGCATGCCATTCATAATCATGGTCACGCTTAATCCTTTCACGAGCAGGAAAGAGCTTCCGGTTAGCAGATACCTCAGTACCAGGAACATACTTCAGCTTGGCATCACTCACCTCACTCAAAAGGCGAATTTCACCTCGAGGAGCAGCAATATTACGAAGGCTAACACTCCACGGCTTACGGTTTCTGCTGTTGACATAATCCCCAAAAGAACTGTTAAAGTTCTGAGGAGTGTACCACTCTCTCTCAGCAGGGTTCGGAACATAGCAGGTCATCGTAGTCTCTCCATTGCTCCGCAGATAACATTCCTTCAGTGAACGAAGATAATTTCCAGATAATTGTGACACGGAGCGATTATGAGTGTTCGTGGAAGAGCCTTCTCGACTAGCCAGCACGTCATAATAAAAGGAGTCACCCGAATTATATAAAGGCAACATAAGACCCTCCTCGAAGGCTCCAACCGTAGTCAACAGATGAAACTCGTCAAACTGATAATTAGCAAGGAGCTCGTAGGTGATACCATCGTCAGGAGCATAGAAGCGAACCTCAAAAGCTTGGAGTTCGTGTTTTTCCTTGAACACCTCAAGATCAATATGCCTGAAAGTGACCTTCTTCTTACCAACTGAAATGTTGCGTATCATGGGGACAGTTTCTTCTTCGTCTGCGGAATCAGAAGAAGGACCCAACTCCGAAGCTTTCCTTTTATAAGAAATATTTGTAGACGGATCAGCCCTCGGCATAGAACCCTTGGAGTACTTCCCTTTGAAAGAAACCGCGGGAGGAGGAGGCAAAGATT
The DNA here is from genome assembly GCF_003573695.1 of Papaver somniferum. Classification (NCBI taxonomy): domain Eukaryota; kingdom Viridiplantae; phylum Streptophyta; class Magnoliopsida; order Ranunculales; family Papaveraceae; genus Papaver; species Papaver somniferum. The sequence goes on along the minus strand of NC_039359.1, from coordinate 102,929,514 downwards.
TCTGCGGAGGCACTAAAGGAGGAGCCATTGAACGAAGGGGGGAGCATCCACTATTTCTGTACGAGGAGGAGGAGCCCGCGTGCTCCTAGAGTCATCACGAGGAGGAACCTGTGCACTCCTGGAATCTTCACGAGGATGAGAAGGGGCGCGGTTCACAGCATACCTGGACCCAGAAGGACCCTTCGGCATGTCCCCTTTCTTAGAAGGCTTAATCTTCGCACCGGAGGAAGATAAAACCCTATGATCCTGAGGATCCGATTGCGAAGACTTGTAAGGGCCTTCCCCAAGTGGAGATCTGTCAGGATCTCTACGCGGAGGGGATCTTGGCGGACTAGATGGCGGAGTTTGGTAAGAAGCCCGCGGACGATCAGACATATCTACAAGGAAACACAAAAACAGATTAGAGAAGAATACGAGGAGATCACTAAAGATCAAAAAAACCCATAATTGATGGTTCATCCGGATAAACATGAAAAATCCTAAGAAACTGAAAAGTACTCATATACCGACTCACAGACGCTGTAACAGAGAACAGGGGCAAGCATATATGCTTCGACACGTATGATATTCATCGTAAAACCAAGAACACAGCAACAGGAGACAAACGAATAGATACACAGATAAATCAATGTCGAACAACTGATGAAGAATCCCATACATGTATAGAAGAGGACGACAAGAACCAACCGCAGTCGAAGAAAGGAGGATCGGAGAAATCAACAAATACAGGAGCAGCAACAATCCAAAAACGAAAGAGGCAGAAGAAAGAAACAGAAAATTGAATGTTATATTCCTCACAAGAACGGAAATAGTAAATGGCTAGAGAACAAGAAGAGAATGAACACTGACAAGAAGAGGATAAAAGTTTTTTTTCACATAGCTAGGGTCTGGAGTAAAGGTTTTGTGGGTACACCTCTGGTAAACCCTCCGGAGACAACACTCCGCCACTAGGGCCACCTAGTGGTTTAACGGCTTGTTGAACGTGCTAAGTGTAGTCATTTTTATTTTTTAGATTAGATTTGCTCGAGGACTAGCAAATAATAAGTTTGGGGTATTTGATAGACACATTTTTGTGTCTGAATTGTCCTCAGTGTCTCTATTGCTAGTGCTTGATTTTGTACTTATTATGGTGTTTTTATGTTTGTGTAGGTGTTTTTGGAGAAATACACTTGTGTGGAAAAAGTTGCTCAAAAACTGCTATTTGGACCCCTGGAGGACATTTGCTATGTGGACCCCAGATTTGGCTAAGGGACACCCAACATTATGCGTAGCCCAAATTCATCCTCAGCACCCAAATTCATCCTCAGTACCCATCTGCTATTAGCACCCCAGAAAAGGATAGGGGCACTTCATCTTCAACATTTCAAAAATAAAAATGGCGGGAAAAATATTCACTTCACTGGCAGAATTTCGATCGAATGTTTGGAGGAGTTTTTATGTGATTCAATCGCTGAAACTTCATGGGTAGTTGTGATATGTCCTAACAGAGCTAGTATGGGTGTTTGTTTCGATCAAATTTGGCTGGATAACTTGGTTTAATCCAAACAGGGAGTTGGAGGAAAAACATGAGATTGCACGAGTTGTGAGGAATTTAAACGTGTACTGCCCGTGCTTGGAAGAGTTGATCGATATTCTGGAGCGTGAAGAAGGTATATAAGGAAAGAAATACAGCTGCATACGCGTAGAAAAACGATTTTTTGATACAATATATTTTCGAGAATAAAATAAATAATGGGTTAAATAAAGATATTTTGGGAGATTCAATGTCACAATGATGTATAAATAGGTTCCTAGGATCACATAGAAGGGGGACGGAGAGTTTGGGGTCGAGAGGAGAGCTCAGGAGGCGTGAATCAAGAGTTTTCAGAACTCTGTTTCTGCTGCTGCACCAAGAACACGAAGAACAAAATACCACCAGAGGCAGTCGTTTATGCTACAGTGACAACGACAGCCACACGAGGGTCGCAGAGATACAACAACATCAGTTCCTTTTTATCGTTCTTTGTAACAGTGTTTTGCAACAATTATAAACGTTGCAACACCCGATTTTCATTATTTTCTCTCCATTTCATCTTTGTAAACAAATTTTGAGCATGAATCAATATTTTGAGCAAGTTTATACAATGATGAGCTAAACTCATCCTCTGGGGCGACGGAGGAAGCTATTTCACCAATGAAATGTGGTAATCTCTATTTTATTTAATTTATGCAATTATTATATGATTATTTGTCTTGATAAATAAATAGATAAAATGATTTTTGTTAAACAATTGTTATTTCCATTGATGGAGCATGCTAGCCTAGGGTTTTGATGTCCCATACTTTCGATTTACAATTGTTATTTCTAAAAAAATCAACTTTTATTAAGAATCAATTTGAATGAAGGATTTGCATAATTATAATTAGAGAATATAAATCACTTTGATATTGGTAATTAGTGGAATCCATAGCCCCAGTCTTCTCCATATTTTTCATATCACTTTTATTTAAGTTTCCTATATTTTTATTTAAAATTAAGTCTAAAATCTGCTTTCACAAGTATTGAACTAATCTTATTACTACAACAACATTGAAAACACATCACATTGCAAATCTTTGGATGACCAATATGCGTAAAATGGTAGAACCGATCTTAATTTAAGTTATGTATCTTGGTATAACTAATCACAATGCCTGATTTATGATTTGGTATGACCTGTTTTGACAATTGGTGTAACCGATCCTAAGTAATCACCATGTGATGGTATGATCGATCCTTGTAATTGGTGTGACCGATCATAAGTGTATGTGACCGATCCTTGTAATTAGTCTAACGGTCCTGGTAACTGGTGACTGATCACAAGTAATACCATGTGTAGATAGAACCGATCCTTGTAACTGATGTAATCGATCCTAGTGACTGGTATGACCGATCACAAGTATTTTCATATTTTGGTATAACCGATCCTAGTGATTGGCAGAACTGATGAAATCCATGTATGTGATTTGATATGATCAATCACATAGTAGTCTTGCAATACAGGCAAACCAATTCTAAACTTGTTTGGAAGTCTGGTATAGCCGATTCCAAGAATGCAAATCCATGTAAATATGAAATAAGGATTTGCAGAGAAAAGGTGTCAGCATACTTTGAACACGAGCAGTGTAACACCCCGTGTTTTTAGCATGGTGCATGCGCAAAGAATTTATTGCTTAGTAAAGGGAACATTTGCCTAGTGCCAATATTGCACAATGATTGTGCAATACGCCAGAGCGAGCTGGCAGAACGAGTGTTGCACAATCATTGTGCAATAGCCAGAATGGGTGTTGAGAAATCATTATGCAACAACCAGAACGAGTGATGCACAATCATTGTGCAACAGACTGAACAAGTGATGCGCAATCACTGTGCAATATCCAGAACGAATGTTGCGCAATCATGGTGCAATACTCAAAAATGAGTGTTGCACAATTATTGTGCAATAGACAGAACGAGTGATGCACAATCATTGTGCAATACGTCAGAACGAGTGTTGCACAATCATTGTGCAATAGCCAGAATGAGTAATGTGCAATCATTATGCAACAGCTAGAACGAGTGATGTGCAATCATTGTAAACTACAGAACAGATCTCAGAAATCATTGTCGGTTATTAGTGAAAAAGCGGGGGTCTAACAACCACACCCAATATTTCGCTTAGCAATCTTTATGGACTAACTCCAATATACTTTCAAGAGAATCAACCAATACAGTCAGACTTAATCTTAAGAAAAGTATATCAAAGACTTATGATTTCCCACAGGAATAATCTTTAGGATCAAACAGACACAAACTTATTAGGTCTATCGTGTTTGCCTGCTCTGATACCAATTGAAAAAGTGGGGGTCTAACAACTACACCCAATAATTCGTTTAGGCAATATGTATGGACTAACCCTAATATATTTCCAAGAGAATCAACTAGATAGTCAGACTCAATCAAGTAAAATACATCCAAGAGTTATATCTCAATTTTTCAAATCAATCTGCAACCGAACATATAGAAATCTGTGAGACGGATTAATATGAGAAATAACTTGGATGGTACCAAAGACCAATATCCAATTGTCAATTAATTTCAATCAACAACCAAAGGTTGGATTCACCAATTGATTGAACTACGCACAACCCGTGATATTTCAATTATATAAAAATATAATGCGAAAAGAAATAACACAGACACCAGAAATTTTGTTAACGAGGAAATCGCAAATGTAGAAAACCCCCGGGACCTATTCCATATTTGAACACCCCATTGTATTAAGCCGCTACAGACTCTAGCCTACTACAAGTTAACTTCGAACTGGAATGCAGTTGAGCCCTAACCAATCTCTCACTGATTAAGGTACAGTCGCGTTCCTTACGCCTCTGAATCCCAGAGGACTTTACGCACTTGATTCCCTTAGATGATCTCACCCACAACTAAGAGTTGTTACGACCCAAAGTCGAAGACTTGATAAACAAATCTATCTCACACAGAAAAGTCTATTAAATAGATAAATTTGTCTCCCACAGAAATACCTACGAGTTTTGTTCCGTCTTTTGATAGATCAAGGTGAACAGGAACCAATTGATACACCGGACTTATATTCCCGAAGAACAGCCTAGTAATATTAGTCACCTCCCAATAATATTAACCGTATGGTATAGGAACAAGATATTGTGGAATCACAAAGAATGAGACGAAGAGCTTTATTACTACTTTTTATCTTACCTATCGGAGATTAAATCTCGAGCAAATCTTAGAGAAGATGGTACTCAATACGATAGAACAAAGTAAGTCCAGAACACGCAACTACATAGAAACTAAATTGGGTAAGGATTCAGAATCCCAATGAAGTCTTTAAGTCGTTAACCTATAAGGGTTTTAGCAAAAACCTAGGTTAAAGGAGAATCGATTCTAGTCGCAACTAGTATCACACATGAGGTGTGGGTATTAGGTTTCCTAATTGATAGAGTTCTCCCTTATATAGTATTCATATCAGGGTTTGAAATCAATTATACTGTAAGGACCCTCAAGCTCATCAACGTTGTTAGACTAGTCAAGAGACGTCTTAGACGATAACTACTCGTTTAGTTTAACACGAATGTTTAATAATAGAAATAAATATAACAACGATTTAGATACGAAACTAGTATTGTTAGATAGGTCTCGAAAAGTTGCGCGGAATGGACTACTCAAACATGTCAATCAGATACCAGACGAAGAGGTAATCTTCAGATTGGTTTGAAGGGCAAAATAGTCTTTTCACAAATATTCATACCTGGAGTTCCCTTAGCGATGAGAGTGGATGCAATAGCATTATCCTAGATCTTATCTTAGAAGGGATCGAGAGGATAAACTCTCTCTCTTTTCTTTTCTCTTCATTCTTGTTTTCTCTTCTTCTTTCTTCCTCTCTGCCTAGTGCCTCCTGTCCTTCTCTGCTCGTGTTCTGTGAGAAGAGTTTGTGAAATAGAAGAGAAACTTAAGGGAAAACATGGCGAGTCGGTCGTTGGTGATGATTTTATGTTTGTTTGAGCACGGGATGAAGATGGTAGAGTTGTTACTGTCAATTGAAGATGTGATTCCTGAAGTTAGGGTTTGAGTGGAATTGGGATGTAAATCGTGTTGCTGATAGATAAATAGGAAGAGGGTTGTTGTTAATTGCTGTTATTGAGTGGTTTTGATGGTTGAATCAAAGTTAGGGTTCTGTGAGTTGAAGATGATGATTTGATTGAATGAAATAACAGGAAATTAAAGGATGGGTTTGATAGTTTTGAAGAGTCTGATTGAAGTTGGAGTTTGAATTAGAGAAAATAAGATTTAGGAATTGAATTAGGGTTCAATGGAAGACTAGTGGCGATGGATGAACTGAACTGTAGAGGTTTGGGAATTATTCAAGAGTTTACTGTGTATGGATGAGAGCGAGGAAGATTGTTGAGGGTTGGTTGAACATAACTTGTGGGGTGGTGATAGTTTTGAGAAGATGTGCTGGATGGATTCAAAACAAAGAAGAATTGATTCAATTGTTTGGGGAGAAACTATTTTTGAGGTAATTGTTCTTTTAGTTCAGTTTGTAATGTTTTGTTTTCTTCATTTTGGGTTCATGAGCTATGAGATGTAGATATGAAGATGAATCTGAATCAGTTTGTAATGAATGTTGAATTGGTGAAGAGGTTAAACCTTATAAAAATAATGGTAGCCATGTTGGTTTGTGTTGGTGCTTGTAGTTCTGAAGTGTCAAGATTAGGTTGAAGTGATGAACTGTAGATGAATTTGGTGGTGGAAGAGCAATAGTTGCTGAGATTAATGTCGCAAAGATGTTTGTAGGATAGAGGTTCTAGTGCAGGCTTGCAACTGCTCTTATAGGTAAGATAAATCTTGTAATTGCTTTTGTGCATAAGTTTGATTTAAATGATTATATAAAAGTTTGATAGAGTTTAAATGTTAATGAAATAGAGTTGAAATGAAGCCTTGGCAGGGAGAAATAGTTGCTTAGCTTGAGCCTAGCTTACTGTGTTGATTCTAGTGATGCACCATTATGGTGCAGTTCAGTTTCTGGAATGTGCAGTGGCTCAGGTTTGAACCTTTGGCCTGTCTGACTGAAGTTATTCAGTCTGACTCAGATTAATTCTTAGCTGACTCAGTTAGTCTGACTGAGTCGAATCGTATTGAACCACTGAGTTACCTGTCTTGATCCGAGTTGACTCTGTTTGACCGATTGATTACCCTGGACGTGGACTGTTAGTTTACCCCTTAGACCGTCCGTGACCGTTAGATTGACTCAGTTGGGCCAGGCCCTGTGTAATGGGTTTGTTTAAGTGGACTTGGGCTTCAGATTAGTTATCTTATATTGATGTTTTGGACCACTTATGGTCCGAATTGGCCTTTGCTTCTTCTACAAAGTTGTAGACATTCATAAGACTTAGCTAATAGACTATAGAACCAACCTAATGGAATTTGTAAATATTTAGATATGCAAGAGATGGATAATGAAGATGTGTTAAACCACAAATGGGCTTAGAAACATTAGATGGACTTGTATGATTCTTGTATGAGCCTTTTGGCTAGATTCTTAGTTTTCTAATGTGATTAACAGTTAGTCTATATTAACAACGATCGATTCAAGGACGAACCAGCGGATCGTGGATCTCGGGGTAGGCGTGGCTTGTCATCAAAAGAGGTGGGAATACATTTGAATCTTTTGTAACCATTGTTATTTCTTTTACAAAGGTCTTTGTTTATTAAACTCATGCATTTCCAGTTTGTGCATTCCATGCTTTGTTGTAAATATGAATTGTTATGGGAAATGAGAATTTCCACGTGTCGTATATAGGATATGCTCCTTCACATTTATATCTACATGAATTAAGCTTTTATGCTTAGAGTGGGTCACCATGGTCTTGGTGATATCAATAACTTTGGTTAGCACGAATATTATACATTGTTTGAAGACGGAGTTTGTCCATATACATGTTTGTTTACTTCTGTGAGGATATGCTCTTTCATATTTATACCTACATGAATTCAGCTTTTATGCTTATTATGGGTCATCATGGTCTTGGTGATATCAATAGCTAATGAGTGTGGTTAGCACGAATAGTATACATTGTTTGAAGAAAAAGCTTGTCCATATTCGAGTTTGTGTATCTCAGTGACTTGGTCACTATTTAATGTATGGGAAAACATTATTGTTTTTCTTAATCTTGCTTATGAATACTTAGAAGTCCAATGTCAATTATTCCCACTTTCAGTTTTCAGATACAGATCATAGTTGCGCAGTGAAAGCCACGAGTATTGACTCTGTTAATTAGTTAACTTCTGCTATGTTTATTATGTTGCTTATTGTATCTGTAAACCAATTGACTATTGTATATGTATCATTTGAGAGAAGTTTATGTATATATATTCTGAGCGGGGTTAGTTTTGGGATAAGTTTTGTAGCAGATTTCTTAATTGAATGTTTAAGTATTTAAATTAGATTCGTGGTGCCTCTTTATTTAGTTAATCTCTTGGATTAGTCAGCTGCTAGCTTAGAGGTCGCTACAGCTACCTTGGCAACAAAGCATTCAATATTCACCGTTAAATGAAAACCTGATTAGAGTCAAGCTAATATCCTTCAACCGTTAGATTGACTTAGCTTGTTATACACAAATGAAATGTGCCTTCGTTTAGATATGGGTAACCGTACCTAAACATGTACACTTGGTTGTATCAACAATGGTTAACCGAAGTCAGCCATATGAACACTTTCATATCAACCTTGTTCATATTTATCACAACTAGTTCAAATGAAACTAGTTATAGAGTTTTTTAGTTGTTTATATTCTCGTAGAAGTATACAAGACATAATTGAAGTAAAATCGGTTTTGGTTCAATCGAATCAATTCATAAACACTATAGCCACGGTTTGCAAAGATTGCATTCCTTACTATATAAATGTATTTGTTCATGAGTATGTAAACATACATAACCGATTTTAGAACTTAACCCACTCAGGTATGCAAACGGGTACGCATACCTAAGTTCCCGGACTTAGTCTTGTTCGCTAGTATGCAGTCGGGTACGCATACTGTCGTTCATGTCCGAACTTTGTTGAATCAGTACGCATACGGGTATGCATACTATAGTTCCCGGACTTCAACTGTTCAATCAATATGCATATGGGTATGCATACTAAATTCCCGGACTTGGAATACACTTGCAACAGTTAGCATACAAGTACGTGTATTGTGTTATATCCAATCAAAGGTTAATTGTTCCAAACTTCCATTTCAATCATTGAAACATTCTGAAGATGAGAATAGCTGTCTCACACAAACTATTAGCTTCAAAGCAATTTTCAAGTGATCGAATGATCAATACGAAACATTTCGGGTCTACATCAAATGATTGTCTTACACAAATCATGTAAGACGTTACCAGGCGATTTTTACATGATCATTTTTTGATTTTCGTCAAGAATAAAAGATGAACTTGGTTAAAGCAAAAGCTTACCAACACATATTTCGAAAAATATGTAAGCGATTTAAGCTCAGCTCGAAATATCAAATGTGTATAATGTAAAGTCTATATAGCTATATGACTTTTGTCTCAATAGGAGATATGATAGAAATAAACTTCTGAGTGATAGATGAGTTCAAGTCTTCACATAACTTTTGTTGATGAAGTTCCACAAGATCCCCTTAGTAGTTTTTCGTCTTCAATCGATGTACGTTGTGAAGTATAAATCTCAACTACACATTCTATCATAATCCGAGACATAGCTATAAGTAGACTAGAAATCAAGACTTATAGTTTTGAAAACTAAACTTAACAAACAAGCTTGAGATAGCAACGCTTGCGAGTTCGACTGAGCAGTGCTATAACACTTTCCCTCCCCTAAGATCAACCCATAGTCTCTCCTTGTAACCGAAGCAAAGCTTGAACGACCATCTTCTTGGTTTCAACTCGTTTTGTACGATTTTGATCCCCGAACCTAAAGAAAGTACTTCAACAGTATATTATTTATCCTAGAACCAAATTTTAGGTACAAACATCTTCTTTATCTGCGGTATTCCCTTCGAATACGGTCTCCAAGATATCCTAACCTTCTTTCAAAGCTTCACATGTAGAGATTTATGTTACCCCTATATCTAGCCATGTCACATATTTAAAGACCAAAAATAAATATTAAACTAGTTTGATTAGTCTCAAATGCATAGTGGTGTGAAACACTATATTGTTGCATGTGATACCTGTTAAAGAATCAAGTAAACTATACTCGCCTACCTTCTATTTTTCAACTGTTAGCAATTTCAATGGACGTATAAATAGATACCATTATGGATTTTATTAAAGGATTACCTTACACAATGAAAAACTCAGTTACCTTTATTGTGGTTTATAAAATATCTAATAAATTCGTTTACTTTGTTGCTTGAAACATTCTTATGCAGCTGAACTGTAAATCATAAATTTGTATTGGCAGGTATCAAGTTGCATGGGTCTCCACAATCAATAATGTTAGATACAGTTGCAGTATTTTACAAACAGTAAGTTAATTACATGGTATTCAGCTGCTATATAAGTTCTTCATATATACCATCTGACAGAAGTTGTTAGAAATGTTCAAAAACATACCTAATGCTTCACGCTAAACATACCCAGAAGTTGGTTTACTTAGTTGCCATGGTATAATATTGTATAAAACATGTTATCATACTTTGACCAACATCATTTCACCTGAAGATATATATAGAATCTCACTGCCAGTATTGGTTATTTATGAACCAGGAGAGGCAAAGACTTTGAATTACATGAATTTATTGGAAGAAATAATCAGATCTTAAGTATGTTAATGGATCATCTTTAAGTAGTACAAAATATATTGAAGTAACAGATATGATAATGCAAGATGTAGAGTTTTTAGGTTGTTTGTTTATTTAAACATACAACCACACATGCAGGGTAAATTATAACGACAATGCTAAGAAATTGTCCCTTAGGTATTTCAAACCATACAAGGTGTTAGAACATATTGAAATTATCGAAGGAGGCTAGGGTTTATCGAGATTTCGCATGTCATTTCTTAAGAATGTGTACTTACCTAAAATCTGAGAGAGGTTAGAAGTGCGATTCTAGGGTTTCTGAAGTGAGTTACGGGAGGTTGAGCACGAACAATATTCGTCTAAACTACGCACATTGGCCGTTCAAAGGATGCTTCAGTCACATGTAAGAGATTTAGGGCTAGTCTTAGGGAAGGAAGTAGATGAAGAGAGAGATCAGAGAATTCTAGGCTTTGAAGAAGAATTGCTCTGAGAGGTTATAAAAAAGATCATCCTAGCTTGGAGATAGATGACCTATTTATAACTGAATTCTCTATTCTCAGGTCGATGAAGATAAGGATTTCTTTCCATGCCGTGCAGGACAATTCTCTCGTCTCTTCAGGAATAGAGATAAACTAGGTTGATTTTATCTTATGATTCCATCGCCTTTACTCTCTTCTGCAGTGAGAAATAAGCCGAGTATTTCTCACATGTGTCGTAGACCGCCAGACCAAAACCCTAATTGTTATCCCCCCATTTGTGTGAAGCTGATTCAGCCTTTGTGATGACGTATTGAGAGAGAGAAATATTCTCGCTAGCCGAGTTGGCCAAGATAGAGAGATATTCTCCGATCTGTAAGAATGACTAGGATGAGTCACGTGAAAAGGCATGAGATGCATCAGAATTCGTACGGTGGATAGTCTGAAAAGGAGACTCGATTCCTACATGAGGCTCGCGCCTATCATGGGGAATATTCAGCCTTGTCTGAGATTTTTCCGAGAGATTTGAATCACTGCAAGATTTTGAGGAGAGATGTGAATCTCTCTGGGATTTTGAGAAGATATTTGAATCTCTCCGAGATTTTGAGGAGAGATTTGAATCTCCGAGATTTTACAGAAGAGATTTGAATCTCTCCGAGATTTTGACGGATCAAATCTCTACGAAGATTTTCTTAATGGATCCGAATCTTCTTGTGGTCATCTGGGACTCGTCCTGGAGAGAGAAGGTTTTCTACGCCCGATTAATTCCTCAGCAATACTTTGGATCACTTGTCTTTGACCAGCGTATCTTGCAGAGATGTTCTAGGAATCAACTGTGTGTCCATATGATTGGCCAACAAGACCAGTGTATCCCGAAAGGATGTTCTAGGAGTCTGTCGAAAGGGCCCGGAGGCGGAATAACCAGTGTTTCTCGCGGGGATGTCCTAGGAGTTATTCGGAAACCTTAATAAGTCGAGTCAGAGCCTAGAGCATACATGACCAGTGTATCTCGCGATGATGTACTAGGAATCAGTCCTTGATCTCAAATAGGGTGAGTCGTGCTTACATGAGACATGCATATCTCCGCTCTGGGTCATAAGTCCGTCAGGGACATTTTTACGCATCTGCAGAGCCTACATGACCAGCAGTATCTCGTCGAGGATGTATACTAGGAATCATGGCATCACAATCAGCTGCATCTCGCAAAGACATGCTAGAATTGTGGTTGTTCTGGTTCATAAGTCTACCGGGTTTTACGCTCTACAGAACCTATGTGACCGACAGTATCTCGTCGAGGATGTACGCTAGGAGCACGGCATCCCGACCAGCAGTGTCTCGTGGGGACGTATACTAGAAATCGTGGCTAGGAGTGCCTTGAGAGCCAAGGGCTTAATCTCACCCGTGAGAGTTGAATTTTGTCTACGGTCTTGAAACGACACTTTTTCCCCTTATCCGAATTTCACCATCTACATTAAATCCCCTACTCAGAGTAGAATCTTGGTTGTTCAGTGATGAGTATATAGATGGTAACAATTGTGATTCATTCGTCCTTTTAGACTTGCAGAATCCCCAAATTGATGTTTAGCCTTCTATTGTTATGAATCTGATCTTGGAATCGATTCTGGACTTTGGAACTTCCTGGGATTTTATGTTGGACGTTAATGACATGATATTGAAGTCTTGATGAGACAAAATCTCTGTCTTGAGCGAATGGAATTTGTTAATTAGGGTTTACTTGGCCAAAACCCTAATTTTCTCTCTTTGTGCATTCTTGAGCTTTTGAGTTTGTATAAGCGAGTATGTGGGGAATAGAGAATTTTTGAACGGTTCCTGGATGGCCTTGGTGTTGGTGAAGGGCCGTTAAAAAATATAGGCACTTACTTTTGAAGTTACGGAGTCCCTATCCCAAGTAAATTATGAATTCAAGCTTGTATTGTACCTGAACCCTACTTTCTCTTTTGTTCGCGTCTGACTCCTTCAGACACTCTGGAGAGGCTTGATGGGTCCTGGAAGGTGTGCATCTATATTGTGGGGTTGTAACCTTGTGTGATGAGAGCTTGTTTCATTCCTTGTACCAATCAGACTCCTCTTTATTAGAGAAAATACATACTTTTGAAATTAAGGGTATTTTCGTCAAAAACCACTATGAGTTTTTTTTTCTTTGGAATGAGAGTGGAATGGATCTTTCCTAGGAATAGTCACATCTTTAAAGAGATATTGGCACGTTTATGCTTCTACTTTTGGAAATCATGAACTCGAGTTTCCCGTTTTGAGCTAGATTCCCTTTATTTTCTCTGAAATTCTGCCTCTCTGTATTCTGTTTCAATCCCATTCCTCTTTTAACACTTAGAGAACTTAATAATCACGTGTATGAGGCCTTCGTAATGAGTATATGAGCGCTTGGTCGGTCTCTGGATGTATTGGGGCGTTATTCTTAAAAAATACTCAAAATTGTGAAATAAGGGTATTTCGGACAAAATCTCTTATGAGCTTGTTTTTTATGAATAGTGATGAGACAAAAAAAAGGTTGAAATAGTTGTATATAATCTTTCAAGAGAATGGGGAGGGGCTCGTCCCCCTGTTATAAAAAGAAAAATCCAACTTTCATCAATCTTTCCAGAATTAGGATTATTTCGTCAAAACCCTAATTCTCTTTTAATTTTTCTCTTCCAAAAAAAATTCTGAGAGAATATATGACGTCCCAATACTCTATAGATGCATCCTTGCTCGCATGAGGGGATTGTCTCTTTTACTTTTTTGGAGAAATCCCTTTCTATGTCGAACTCTTGAAATTAGGGCTATTTTGTCAAAACCCTAATTCTCTTTTCAAATTTCTCTTCTGAAAAAATTCCGAGGGAATGGATGACATACCAATGGTCTTGGAAATCATTTACACAAGTGGGGAAGGTCTTGATCACGTCTTGGAGGGATTTTAGAAGAATGGAAACTCTCTAGTCTCTGTTTCCTTATTTGATCCAAACTCCTCTAATTCCTTTTCCTTTTGCTTGATGGCTTCACTTATAAGCTATGATTAAAAAGAGAACTATTTTTCAACTCTTTTTGGCGTGAAATAGGTATGGAGGTCGGTCTTCCCATCTTCTACTCGTTCTGTTTGTATCAGGACTCTTCGTTTGAGTGTTCGTCAGAAAATTTTAGCTTCGGGAGACTTCCGTAGAATGACTGTAAAATCTTCATACGATGTCGGATTTGAGCTCCCGACCCAAATTTCAAAATAAAAAATAATTATCTATTTAATTAAAAAAATAACGACCTAATTCCGAGTTATTGAGGTCAGTCAAACAGTCGCGTACTTTTGTCATCAAGAATTCCGTATAGAATTTCAGGAGCGTTTCAGATTTCACCTATCTCGGTTTTGGGATCACATCTACTAGATCGTTTTTCAGTTTTATGCGCCCTTAAGATATGTTATTCCAGAGACATAGGGAAACATATTTTCTCAAGATATTATCCCAAAATTCCTTACAAATTTTCGTTTGTTAGCGCGTTCTCCCTCGGCAGTGCACAACAATCCTAATTGTAAGAGGATTCATGTATTCCTTGGACCTTTGCATGTTATGACGTCTTGAGGATGACTCCTGGGGTATTATGACTTAATTAAATTTACTTGTATTAGTATAATACGTGGATTTAGTCTCTGTGAACCCTAATACCTCCTATGGAAGGAATTCAGTCGCAAAACCTTAATTTGCCTCTTTCACCTTCATATCTCGATATACCTTGTTTGATTCCATCTTATTTTGGTAGACTCGTGACGTGGTAACGACTCAAGATGTTCTTGATGGAAATATAATAGAAATATCCTCTCCTGAAGATGCTTCAGCCACCCATCAGTCCCCAGCTTTCAGTAATTCTCGCGTAGAAGAAACCCGAAGAGACGGAACACGACCATTGAATATTGTTGAATATCCTACTACAGGCCTTGATTTTGTCGGTCCTAATGCAATCCTGGATTCAAATGAAATACTCGTAGGTGGATTCGGTGTTGAGGCCAGATTTATAGAGCTGTATAAGGCGATATGGCTAAGGTATATCCATGTCACTACAATGAAGGTGATAACTTATGTCGTTCATCCTTCCATTGGTGTATTTAACGATCTCTTGTTATTTTTTGGTGATGCGAGAGTGGCTCAATTCTATCAAGGTCCGTAGGGGTGAGTTGAGTTCAGGTTCTTAATTTGGAGGTATGTATGGTAGATGAAGAATTGTAACATGCTAAGCAGGTGGCTCGAGATGCATACACCAAAGTGAAGCAACTGTACATGAAGCAAGATATTTTCTCTAGAGGCTCTGTCGGATGATTTTCTTTAATTGATATTTTCTCTCTCTGAACCTTTCTCGTATGCATCTGTTAAAGAAAGGGGACCCTCATGAGTTCGAACTTGATGTAAACCCTAGATTTCTCTGTCAGGTATGCGAGTAGGTGAAAACCCTAAGTAAAATTCGTAATAGGATTTCCTTCCTTGCGCGACTTTCACTCCAAAGTCTGTAGAAACTTCGACGTCCGATTTCAGTGGTTGACCCCAACTATCGAATGGAAACACCTTCCTCTTATCTATTAAAGTAAAATTAGGATTTGGAGCTTGTTTTTCCGGTGATAAATCTACGTGAAGTTAAACTCGTGAATTCAGATATTTTCAATAGTAATTCCTTCAAGTTTTTTGATGATATATCTTGGACCATATTTTGAAACACGTAGTATGAGAGATATAGACAGATATTTTCATTAAGGGGGCGTTATCGAATTCTCAACCCATTTGTCTCAGTTCGTCGAGTTATGTGAATAAAGTATGAGTTGCGTCTGAGTAGAGCGGAAATTATAGACTCCTCTTCAAACGAACCCTAGTTTATCTCCCGCATGTGTTTATTGACGAGGAATAATTTGAATGCTTTTTATACTTGATATAGTCATGTCGCACACGTATAAAACCATAAAATATTTTATCTTCAGTCAGGATCCGGGACATAGTTGCAATTGCTGAGTACAAAGAAGATGCTGGTGGAGGAGAATTTTGACAAGACCGGATAGACATGCGGGATTTCTTGAGTGACAGATAGGTCCCCTTCACGACTTTGAAGACCGAATTTTAATCTCATAGTCCCGAAGTAATAACATGTTATAATGTGGGTTTGAAGAGTTGAATTGTCTTGATGTGTTCCGATCTTTTGAAACTCTTGCGATGATCGTTTCTAAATATGTAATCTGAAAATTGGATGTCTGGGCCACCTCCTGTTGGTCATGCAGGTATGTGACGCACGATTCTTCGTTAGTCCCCAATTTGATATAAGACTAGGGATTCCATTGAGTCGGGACGCTAGGAAATGAAGTAAGACCCTTGTAGCGTATGAGATTGAGTCTTCAAGACATGCAATAATCTGTGGGTTGGATATGTATGTGGAGAGTCATGTCGAGATACTGCCGCATGTGTATTTTTGGACAAGATGAAGTTATTGTTTCTCCTCTATTAGGTGTCTTGACAGGATTCATGCGAACTTACGTAGCCAAATCATCTATCGAGATCAGTCTTTCTTCTGGGAGATGGTAAACCAAAATTAAGAACAGTGTATGCCTTCTAGGACTAGCATAACTATGGATGCAGCTGAATAATCGATTTTTGGTGACTTCATTGATGGGATAGTTCTCTGGAAATCTTCTAGGCATTTCTTCACGCGGTAGAATTGTGTTTTGACCTGAGGAAGTTGTAAGTAATCGTCATATCTTGTCCTTTGCGCATCATCATATGACTCTGACTTATGGGATAGTCTGTCGAGCATATCTTTTTGAGAGATGAGGCCTTCATTGACAAAAATACAAGCAACGTATGGCTTGGATCTAGGATCTCGGATCCTTTCCCTGTTTACTTCAGTGATAGTAGTTGGTTGTGGTTGTATTTCGAGTAATGAAGTTCTATCTGAATTGTCGTCCTCATGAGTAACGCTTCAGATTTCTTTTTCCTTGATAGATTCGGCTGCAAAGATATTATCCTTCTCCATCTTGGGTGAATTGAGGTTCATCGGAAAATGGTATGTGATAGTTTTTGGTAAAGCTGAACTGGAGGCTCATCGAGGCTTGGCGTAACTCCTAGGTCTAGTTCCTCTTCATTCTGACAGAACGGGTGTTGAGGTAGCATATCGACTAGCATCTTTGCGTCTTCGGATAAGGTTGAGTTTCGATTGATCCTCGTCTTGGGATCTAGTTTCGCTTCATACTTTGTTGCGTTCTTTTCACGATTCTCTGAAGCAGGAAAGACGACAATATGTATCTTTGTTGGCGGTTTATGACCCCATGTGGATCTGCAACGCTTTTGACCAGGTCTTGAATTTTTGGAGCCTTTAAAGTTTTCTCCAAGTTTATCATGTAGACGACGAAAAGACAAATCCGACGGAAAAAGAACTAGGTCAATCGGATACAGAATGAAAGAGTTATAAATAAAATAGTAAAGTGAAGTAAACTTCCCGAGTCCCTTGTGATCAGGTTGAAGTCCCTTAACCTAAACGAATTTTGGAGAAAATATTCGTCAGAATCTCCAAGTTTAAAGTGTCATATGTCCCTTGAGGTCCTTGAGAGTGATAAGGTCGGCTAGATGGTTGCTCATTTGCTCTGTCGCGTTCGTAATGAGATTTATCTTCTCCGGTGAGGTCTATTGCAGGAAAGATCCGGTCACTCCTATTCTCAGCATTTTTAGTACTCCTTATTTAGTAAACATGTGCTCGATCTTGATTTCTTAGATCTATACCTACTGGTAACTCTAAAGGCGTTTTTATATAAGTCTGGATGCCGATATGAGATTTTGCAAGATTCTGTTGAGTCTCTGGGAGTTCTCCTTGGTCCTTATTATCTAATGTTTTCAAGGATTAGCAGTATATTTTTATGAAAATAGGTTACTAGGGCGTTTTTTTATGCAGGAAAAGATCCATGTGATCCATGACACACTAACCTATTCACTAAGGTCAAACTCGAAAGAGAGAGAAAGTGATGGTAGGGATAACTCTCTCATCTAAGCATGTAATGGATTTACAGAGAATGAATCAATAGAACGTTTTTGTGTTTGGATTGGGGGAATCGTCTTCCTTCCTAAGAGACCATGATTGATATATGTAACTAAGTAAATAACCTCCCACTATGGTCGCCAAAATGTAATTACCTAAAATATGAGAGAGGTTAGAAGTGGGATTCTAGGGTTTCTGAAAGTGAGTTACAGGAGGTTGAGCACAAACAGTCTTCGCCTAAACCATGCACAATGTACGTTCAAAGGCTGCTTCAGTCACATGGAAGAGATTTAGGGCTGGTCTTAGGGAGGGAAGCATATGAAGAGAGATATCAGGGAATTCTAGGGTTTGAAGAAGAATTGCTCTGAGAGGTTATGAAAAAGTTCATCCTAGCTTGGAGAAATAGATGACCTATTTATAGATGAATTCTCTAATCTCAGGTCGGTGAAGATAAGGATTGCTTTCCATGCCGTGCGGAATAGTTATCCCGTCTCTTTAGGAATAGAGATAAACTAGGTTGAGTTCATGTTATGATTTCACCGCCTTTACTCTCTTCTACAGTGAGAAATAAGCCGAGTATTTCTCACACGTGCCGTAGACCGCCAGACAAAAACCCTAATTGCTATCCCTCCCATTTGTGTGAAGCTGAGTCATCCTTTGTGATGACGTGTTGAGAGACAGAAATATTCTCTTTAGCCAAGTTCGCCAAGATAGAGAGATATTCTCCGATCTGTAAGAATGACTAGGATGAGTCACGTGAAAAGGAATGAGATGCCTCTGAATTCGTGTGGAAAATCTGAAAAGGAGACTCGATTCCTACATGAGGATCGTGCCTATCATGGGGAATATTAAGCCTTGTCTGAGATTTTTCCGAGAGATTTGAATCTCTCTGAGATTTTGAAGAGAGATTTGAATCTCTCCGAGATTTTGCAGAGGATCAAAATATCTACGACTATTTTTCTAATGGATCTGAATCTCTCTGTGGTCAGCTAGGACTCGTCCTGGAGAGAGAGAGAGAAAAGGATTTGTACACCCGATTAATGCATTTGCGAGACTTCCGCTCACTTGTCTTTGACCATCGTATCTTGTAGAAATGTGCTAGGAATCAACTGTGTGTCCATATGATGGGCCAATAAGTCTAGTGTATCTCAAAAGGATGTTCTAGGAGTCTGTTGAAAGGTCCCGGAGGCATAATAACCAGCGTATCTCGCAAGGATTCCCTAGGAGTTATTCGGAAACCTCAGTAAGTCGAGTCAAAGCCTAGAGCACACATGACTAGTGTATGTCGCGATGATGTACTAGGAATCAGTTCTTGATCTCAAATAGGGCGAGTCGTGCTTACAGAAGACATGCATATCTCCGCTCTGGGTCGTAAGTCCGTCAGGGACGTTTTTACGCATCTAAAGAGCCTACATGACCAGCAGTATCTCGTCGAGGATGTATACTAGGAATCATGACATTACAATCAGCTACGTCTCTCGAAGACATGCTGGAATTGGGGTTGTTCTGGTTCATAAGTCTACCGGGGACGTTTTACGCTCTACGGAACCTACGTGATCAACAATATCTTGTCGAGGATGTACGTTATGAGTCACGGCATCACGACTAGCAGTGTCTCGCGAGGACGTATACTAGAAATCTTGGTTAGGAGTGCCTTGAGAGCCAATGGATTAATCTCTCCTATGAGAGTTGAATTTTGCCTACGGTCTTGAAACGACACTTTTGCTCTTTATCCGAATTTCACCATCTACAAAATGATTTTTGGCTAACATAACACAGCTGAATTTGGAAGAATAATGAATATTGTACAACAACAGTCGTAATAGAATTCATTTTTGTAGGCAAACATGAATTTTAATAAATGCAGAATGATCATGGAAAATCTAATTATCACAGCAATGTCACATAAAGGCTCTAGTTACGCCCATTCGTACGTCATTTGGATTTTAAATTTAATTAGGTTTTCAATCAATAGTTTATTTATTTTTTTGAGGAACTCGAAAGGTCTTTTCCTCATGAGAAACTTCATCTTTAAGAGCACAATTTATTTTTTTTAACAATTTTTATAGCATTAGCTAGCCTTAATCTAAATAGAATAAAATTTGATGGGATGTTATGATTAGTTTTAACTTGAATCTATTTAATTAGATGAACTCTTTTTAATAAATTAACCGAGAATTTCATTGTTATTTTTTATTAACAAAAAAGGATATGAAACATAGCACTAAGCACGACATCTTTAAATTAAGTGTGTCGGCATGTTTATGCTACGATATTAAGTGTATCAATGAACCATAATGGTGCAAACCATGTCAACCCCCAATATTGGTAATCAGTACATATTTTTTCCGCTTACCTATGCCTTTCCAGGCAACACTGGAGGATGATGTAACTTTTCAAACTATCATTTGGACCTTTCAAAAACTACATTCCTTAATATATGTGAATACAAAGATAGAATCGTCTTCGTATAATATCGAAGAGTTCCATGCAACAAATAAGGTGGAATTATATTCATCATTTCAGGTAACCTTTATTACAAGGTTTTGATATGTAATGTAGATAGAGCCGGTGATATTAGAATGGTTAACATTAAAGGTAGCATAATTTAACTTGGACAAACATGAAGAGAGGTTGGGGTCAGTTTTGGATCGCTGATACAAAATGTGGTCAAGTCAGTATTTATCCATTAAAAACCTAGCCAAATAAAACTAGTTCCTCGATTTCCTGTCATCTTTCGAAGTACAATATTAAGTATTTTTAGCTTAATTTAGGTTTTCTAATGAAATTATTTTGTGTGTTTTTTATTACAACCCAAAGTAGTCGAGATCGTTTCTCTGTCCTACTCGGAGCAATAAGTTCAGACTTGGTAATCGCCAAAACTCGGTCTAATACTCGGAATATATTTTTTAGAGACTTATATATATGTTGCTCATAATTCATGATTTGTACCTGATTAAAATTAAAATTAAAATGTTAACACTATCATGTAATTAAGTGTGTAATATTATTATATTGAACGTATTTATCATGTATTTAGAGGTTTTTCTATTGGATAACTCCCATCTGAGCGGGTTACGAAGTTTTCTTTTATGATTTTAGTGTATGCAAGGCCAACTCGGAATAATCATTAACTCGTTTTGCTCAAAACCCGGTCAAAATCGGCAAAATCGTCCGCCTTAATGGCCAAAAATCGAAAATAGTCTGGAATAGGAAATCGCCTCGGTCATATAGCCTGTAACGGTTACTCGGCGAGTGCTCGGCCTTGGAGAGCGATTTTGATTACATTGTTACAACCTATAATAAGATTTTCTTGACACAGCTAATTATCAAATAGATAATTGATTATATGAAATGGTGACAACAACTTCGACGATGGCTGTCAGATATTTTATATTCATCGAACATCTTTTGAAGAATAAGGTAAGTACAAATTATGTTAAGAGATTATTTTGTATAATCTATTTTGGTTTATCAACATAATCAATTGTAAGAAGAATAATTGGAAATTATAAAGAAGAATTGATCAAACATGTTTATAGATTCACATGTTGTATAGGTAAATTTAATTATAATTAGTTACTTTAGTAAATTAAGGGAAGTAGTATCAAAGGTCTATATCTAAGAGGAATAGAATATAGTCAATCCAAAAAAAAAAATCTGATTAAAATCTATAAAATAGGCTTGAGACCAAAAAACTTTATTATTCTAAAGAAATGTTATACTGTCGAATATAATAAATTATTATTGTCGATAATATAAACCTATATACAAATAATAAAAATTGTGTTACATGTTCTTAAGTTTTTTTAATTTACTATCTACTCACTCCAAACTTTTGTCTATTCTGTTTAATTTTGCATTTTATTCTTTATTGATTCTACTAATAAAGATCATACAAAGCTTTTGGTTGGTAACCTAGCAACAAGCTTTTTTTTTTTAGTCCCGAAAAGCTATATTAAACCAACACTACCAAAGTATTAAAAAAACCAAAGTTCTTTCACCACCTCAAAAGACTAAAAAACCACCCACCTACAAGGAGGAACTTTTTAACTACATAAGATAAAACCAACACCAATATGCCACACCACAACTATGCTTCCATTACTATATCTTTCTTACCAGATATTCTATCTTTCCACTTCCCTTCGTCTTTTCAATAAGATAAGTGCATGGAAGAGTACGGATAAACTCCCATGCCACACCTGGACCATACTTCCATATTACCTTCTTCCATAACCAGCGTAGGGCAGTAGCAGTCAACGCGCAACAAACACTACAACAGCAGACACTCCCAGCACTCGATGACTGCTACTGCCCTATTGGATTGGTACACTTCCAGATATACACTCAACAAATATCTGAAATTCTACAAAATTCGTATCTGATATATCATAAATTATCTAAAATTCTTGTTTGGATACGAATATCCGATAATATGATCAAAAAATACAAGGTTTTCGATACGGACACAGATATGAAGGTATCTGCACCCAAAAATATGTGATTTGATAATTATATATAAATATATATTTATTATAAATGTGTTATTTTATCTTTCATATTCAAATTTTTATTTATTATCTGATTAGAGAAGAATTGCATTTTTTATTTTATGTTTATCATAGACTTACAGCTAGTTCAAAAGTGGAAAATCAAATTGACCTTCTGTAACGTAAGTAATTTTATCATGCTATGGTGTTATTCGTAATTCTATTTTTAAAACTGCGTGCCAACTAGTGGTGGTTAATAATTTTATTGATTATACCAAAATCCATATAAGACAAAACACCTCCCAAACTATTGGAATTGGTACACTTCCATGCATACTAGTACCACTATTACGAATGTTGAACATAGTATGGATGGAAAAGCATGCGAGTTTAGGGGGTGAATATTGACCTTCTCGGATCCCTATAATGCTACCACTCTTTTGATTAAAAGTGAAAATAAAAATTATGACAGCCGGTTGTGATTTGGTTAAAAGTGAAAACCATGTTAAAACCGGTCTCATCCGGTAATTTTGCAGTTTAAAACAGATTTAACTGGTAACAACAACGTATTTTGCTTTTATTCTACAACTCAAAACCAAAAAAAAAGTCTAGTCAATTGAAAGAATATTAAAGAAAAACTACATCCAAAACCAAAATCTGTAAAATAATCATAGCACAAAGCCACAAGATTAGAGGTGGTGGTACAAAGAAGGGAAGACTGAATGATCCACAATGGCATGATATTTCAGATACGGATTTTGTTGTATTTTATAGTAAGCTGGTCGTTGACATTTTGTTGGTGGTACTATGATTTAAGTAAAGAAGGATATCAAAAAGAATCATCAGTACTAAATACAACATTGTTAAACGACGTGTTTTGGAGTAGTTTATGTTACGAGATTAAGTGTGCCAATGATCCACAATGGTGCAAACTAGGACAATCCTCAATATTTTATTTGGTAAAAATATTTGTCCACCTAACCGTGCCTTTCCCCAACTATGATTTTTTTTTCGGCAAGTAAATAAACCAAGCAAAGCAAACTACTAATTCATGTGTTTTCCAGAATTTATCGAAAACCAAACAAACCTACTTAATAAACATAAAGTTCGGAAGATAATTTAAACTGCAATCATTTCCATGTCCCCTCGCAAGTCTTCAGACGTCAAAAGCTGAATGAAAATTCCCATTACACTATCAAAACTTCCAAGAACATCTCTTATATTTTTTCTTGTTATCTTAGCGCCTGCCCCTTCCAATACCCTCCTAAACAGGATTTTTCCCAGCCAACAAATTTCTCGAATTCACGATATGCAGATCTATACTCTTCTGGTATCTCCAAATTCTACCCCCTATGGTCAATAACATTGTAACAGCTCGCAGCATTGGCTGTCATTGCTTCGTACTACTGTTGAGTGGGAAAGTATGATCCATCAGAAGAGAAGCATAGAGGCTTCACTTATTGGACCTTTTGAGCCCAACTTTCGTGCTCCTTAGGCCATTCAAGCAGTTGTTGAGGATAATATTTCTTCTCTCCATTTGCTTGGTTAGTGGCATCAAGAAGTCCACCCCTTAGAAATGTATCGAGAAATCCCCGCACATAATCGAACCCTTCTTGTTGTTGGAAGCAGACAAGCGTGTGGTGATCCTCATCTAGGTTCACTATTTCAGCGTTCAATGCACGTGCTTCCTTGCCGGTCATATTATACCTCTTTTCATCTTTATACTCGATTTTTTTGTTATCAACTTTAACAAAATGCATGATCCGACGAATCTCTTGATCTTTCACAGGGTTTCTAAAGACTAACAAGGGTCTTCGAATCACATCTTTAACAGAACCGGATACACTTACCATGTCAAATTTCTCACTCTTAAACTTTCTATTTTCTCCCTCACCTTGTTGCTTCATCCTTTTCACTCTATGAACTTTATCCATAGAGCCACCCTTATTGCTCTGCCCCTCACCTTGTTGCTTCATCCATCTCAATCCGTAAATATGACTCAACTCCAACTATCATTTCGACCCTTAAAAAAATACATTCCTTAAAATATTGAATACGTACAAACACGGAACCTTCCCCATATACAATGTTTAAGAGTTCCTTGCGAGAAACAATGTGGAATTAATTTCATTATTCTGCGGAACCCTTATTACAATAAGGTTTTGATATGGAATGTATTTGGAGCAAAAGATATTAAGTCGGTTAAGGTTAAAAGTAGTCCTATATACCTTAGTTTGGATAAACATGAAGAGAGATTGGGTCATCATTGGATTTATTGATCCAAAATGTGTCAGATATCGTGATATATAATCTGTATCCATTCATTAAAATTTCATTCAGAGGAAGCTAATTTCTTCATTTTCTTGCTATCTTTATAAATTAAGAACTTTAAGTTTAATAGAAAATTTTCTTACGAGATCATTTTCTGTGTTTTTTTATTACAACCATAGTAAGATATACAACTAATTATCGAATAGGTAATTGATCATATAATCACCGTCTTTGACTCAAATTATGAAATGGTAACACTAACTTCGATAATGGTTGTCAGGTTTCTATATAATCATCCAAGATCTTTTGAAGAATAAGATGAGTTAAATTTTCGTTAAGAGTTTATTTTGTGTAACTAATTATCGAAAATTTAATTTATCAAATAATTACCTTCTTCAACTTGCACTATAAAACAATATTCCTTGGATAATTGTTAGTAGGTGTCTTCATAATTATTCATGAACTCGTCAAGAATACAAGGTGAGTAAACATCCCGTTAAGAATATATTTTTGTAGTCTATTTTGGTTTATTAATATTTATAATATATATTTGATGTATCATTTTGCAAGTATGGACACCATATTATGTTTCACAAAATTGGTTAAAAAGATCAAAATCAACAATTTTTGGGTGAAATGGACAGTTAGATTTTGATACTGTTTAAATGGACAAAAATGTAAATATAGGCAGGATGTAACCAGTTTCATCGTGCCCATTTTCAAATATTTTTTTTATTTTTAATTTACACATGATGTATCCAGTTTCATCCTTGCTATTTTTTAAATTTAAGCTAGGATAAAACCAGTTTCATCCTTACTATTCTTTTTTTTTGGCCATTTCACCCAAACTATTTTTTACTCGTCCATTGGAATCGTGATTTAAAAATATTTGGACAAATGACCCATTTTCCAATTATGTTTTTCCTCCCAGGCCAAATGACTAGTATCATGTAAAGGTATTATGCTCAAGTCTGTGTGTATAGGAATACTTAAAATGTATGTAACACAATAAATGAATCCCTTGAGGAGCACCGGATTATTGAAGAGTTGCTCCCTCAAGCTATAAATATTGGGCTCAAAGCTTAGGATCCCACCTTGAGTCGTGATGAGTCGGAGAACCGACTATGTTTTACCGCAAGTGCACGGTGTCGAAATTGTAGACAAATGTGGTTCGTTCCCTCAATGAGTGTGAAAATACCTACAATTGATACTAATAAAAGAAAATAAATAAATAGGATAATCTAAGCTAATTGAATCAAATTATTGTGGACAAAAGAAATATCAAAGGTGACGAACATGTTAGGGACTCGGGAATTCCACTGCAGAGCTGAATTCATATGTATCCTATTACAAAAGTCTCATATTACTCGTACTGGGCAGCAACACATAGCATCCTACACGAAAAATTTATCGATAAAAGGCTGAACAACAATTTTCATAAGATGTATTTGGTTTCGACCTAAAAATAAATATCTGAAGCACTATATATACATGACATAAATAGTCACAGAATTATCACAAAAAGTAATTAACCAGGTCTAGGATGGATCGTTTAATATCAAACCATGAATTATACATGGCATAAATCATGAAAGAGATAAATCAAATACCATCAATGAGACACTCAAACATTATTAAGCACTAAAAATCGACGTTGTTATGGAACACCAAATGAAATAACATCTATAATTCATCTCTCACCCTAACATGGAAAACTAGCAATACATGGAAGAAGAGAACAATAACATTGCAAATCCTTGTTTTCTGTAATCGGCTCTCTCGCTGCCGCCTCCTCCTTCTATGTTCTTCTCTCGCGTTCATTTGTATAGCGCTGCGAAATAAGACCTAGCAGAGCAATTGCTTAAGGCCCAGTCCAATTAAAAAAATCAATTTCCACATTCAGGCCCAAATCCGTCTGACCCTCAGCTCTGCATCTTCTCGTCGTTTTTCTTGCCAAGCAGGCAGTCACATATTTTTTAGGGAACCATCTGAAGTCCTTTGCAACTCCAACCAGCCGTGTTGCGTAAGAAGTTGTTGAGATTATTAGTCCCACATTGTATGGGAAATTAAGATCATGCGGTTTATAATCTCTTAGGGCCTCTTCACTCATTGGCAATTGGTTTTGAGTTGGATGTCCGTATTCTAACATGGTATCAGAGCAGGCTATTCGCGATGAGTCATTGACCGCGCCTTTACTCCGCGTCACCCGATTTATTGTCCACGTATTAGACCCAAACGAGGCTACACGTGAGGGGGCGTGTTGAGATTATTAGTCCCACATTGGTGGACAATCAAAAATCCTGCGGTTTATAATCTCTTAGGGCCTCTCCATTCATTGCCAATTGGTTTTGAGTTGGATGCCAAGTTAGGACTAATAATCTCAACAGAACTCAACCACCAGATGGTCTGTCTGAATTGGTCCGTCTGGTGGAGAGAAGTATAAACTCTACCACCGTAACTAAGTGCCACCTTCCTTTCTTTCTCCACCTTCGGTACCGCAATCTCTACTTATATGTCGTCTGAAAACCTCCTTCCCTTTGCAACTTCTCACAGTCATCAATCACCGGAAGTAGCAACAGCTCTTCTCTGAGTTCTCACGCTAAAAGCAATGGAAACAGTCAGCTCCATCTCTGCCAGCAAAAGCAAAACCCATCGTAGGTACTTGTAGACACCACTACAGATTACTATTGTTGCTGCAAAAATGGTTCAACTGAACTTCAATTAAAACCCAATTAATTCAAAAGCTTCTTTCAATCACGACACAAGCTCATAATCATCTCTGCCATTTAACATTTATCTCAACTGCTTCCTTTTTAACTCCCTGTACACAAACACCACTGTGCCGACTCAAATCATGTTCTTTTGTTGTTGTCATTAAACGCTACGGAGACCACCACTGCGAGCACTGAATTCAGTCTGCAATCGTATCATCAAATTCGCGAAGAGCATATTCAAATCATAAAGGCAGCCTAAACTTCCGCGGCTCCAGTTCTACTCTTCTCAAATCAGGTCGCGGCACCAACTCTTTAGTGTCTGTCCATCTCAGCACCAACCGGACAGCTCACCCAGATTTCATGGCAGCAGCACCATTTGTACACCAATCCTCCACCGGCTTGCTGCTCAAAACCAGCACCACTTTAGCTGCCCTTCTTAGTTCCGGTCACAGGTCGAAAGCACCATTTCTTGTTTAATCTCAGAATCTTCTCAAGTCTCTTCCTCCGAGCTTTTCTTTCCTCCATAGAAGCTTGGTCGACCATCACTCCCTTAACCTCCAATGTTCACATTATGCACAAACCTATTCAGCTGGCATATACATCTCTAACGACTTGCATCTCCTCCATTATTAACGGCAGAAAACACCATCGCATAACTGTACGAATAGGGAAGTACCCATCCATCGTCAATTCCTCTTCTTCACGTACTGGTGTTGTTGGAAGAACTGATCGAATCCTCTGCCTGAACTTAATGTGGAACAAGGTAAAAGAAAGCAATACTAGATTTCTATAAGCAAGAAGAGAAGAGAATTCAAGAAAGAAGAGAAAGATAAGTTTTGTGTTTAATAATTTGATTGAGTAATAGATAGCTCTTACAAGACTTAATCTAGCCTTTATATAGGCTTGAAGAATAACTAAACTAGGAAACAGAAAACTAAAAGGAAATCTAAAAGAATCTTAAAAATAAGAAAGACTGAAACTATGAAACCATGGAAGCCAAACCTCTAATCGGAATCTTCTGGAATTGTAGTATGCCCTGCATCAGTCCCCCCTTCTAGAGTAAAGCTCGTCCTCGAGTTGTCCAAACAAACCAGAAGTTCATTGTCACCATGAAACGTAAAAATCTCTTGAACATTAAATGTGTTGGAGATATTCCAATCATTTGGTAGATCAATAACATAAGCATTATCATTGATCTTCTTTAAAACCTTGAAAGGACCATATTTCTTCATCTTGGTTTTGTTATAAGTACCCATTGGAAATCTCTCTTTTCTTAGATGTATCATCACGATCTCCCCTTCCTTGAAGGTTTTAAACCTCTTGTGTTTATCAGCATCCTCTTTATATTTAGAATTGGACTTCTCCAGTTTATATTTTACTTCATTATGTAATTCAGTTGCTTTGTCTACAAAAGAGTCGGCTGCAGTGTTTGTACTCAGTGTGGTGGGTAAGGCTACCAAATCAAGAGTATGATTAGGTACTTTAGAGTACACAATCTCAAATGGAGTTTTCCCAGTAGAACGAGTCACAGAAGTGTTGAAAGCGAATTCCATATGTGGCAATAACACATGCCACTGCTTACTATTATCCAGGCACTTAGTTCTAATCAAATTCCCAAGTGATCTATTAACAACCTCAGTCTGTCCATCAGTTTGCGGATGTGAAGTTGTGCTGAATTGTAAAACTGTGCCTAAGCGCATCCATAAACTTTTCCAGAAATAACTCAAAAATTTTGTATCTCTGTCAGAAGTAATAGACTTTGGAACCCCATGCAATCTTACTACTTCTTTAAAGAAAAAATAAGCAACATTAGAAGCGTCAGTTGATTTCTTACAAGCTACGAAGTGAGCCATTTTAGAGTAACGATCAACTACGATTATAACAGAATCATTACCTCTAGCAGAACGAGGTAAACCAAGTATAAAATCCATACTTATATCAACCCAAGGTGCATCAGGAACTGGTAAAGGAGTATACAACCCGGTATTTTGAATTGTACCCTTTGCTCTCTGACAGACCATGCATTTTTGTACGAACTTTTGTACATCACGTTTCAAAGATGGCCAGAAATATCTTTCTTCAATCAGAGCAATGGTTTTATCTCTCCCAAAATGACCACCAAGACCACTGCCATGTAATTCTCGCATAAGATGTAAACGTAAAGACCCTTGAGGAATACATAATCGATTCCCTTTAAAAAGAAAACTTTCTTGTATAAGAAAATCATCAACCCCATGAGTTTGAGAACTGCATTGATCCCATAGTTCGCCAAAATATTCATCTTCTGGATAAATGTCTTTGATATAGTCAAATGCATAACTCTCATTATGAATTGTTGTTAATAGATGACTTCTTCTACTTAAGGCATCAGCAACTTGATTCAATTTTCCACTTTTATGTCTCACGTAGAAAGTGTATTTGTTGAGTGTGGAAAGCCATCGATCATGCATTCTGTTAACTTTAGCAGAAGTATTCAAAAACTTCAAAGCATGGTTGTCAGTGTTGACAACAAATTCCCTATGTATAAGATAAGTATGCCACTGCTTAAGAGATTGAACAAGAGACAATAACTCTAATTCATATGTAGACCATTTCTTTTGTGCATCTGAATTCTTCTCACTGTAATATGCAATTGGATGACCCTCCTGTGATAATACTGCACCAATACCAACAACAGATGCATCACAATCTATTTCAAAAGGCTTGTTAAAATTCGTAAGTGCAAGAATTGGTGCCGTACAAAGCTTTTCTTTAAGAAGAATAAAGCTTTTATCCATTGCTTCCGTCCACTCAAGCTTCTCCTTCTTGAGACATTCAGTCAAAGGTGCAGAAATAGAGCTAAAGTTCTTCACAAATCTTCGATAGAAAGAAGCCAAACCATGAAAATTACGAACATCACGAATAGAAGTAGGAACTGGCCAATCTTCAATTGCTTGAACTTTATAAGGATCGACATGAATACCATCAGTAGAAATCACATATCCCAAAAATGTTACTGAAGAAGCCATGAAGGTACACTTCTTCAAATTAACATATAAAGAGTTATCAGCAAGAACTTGAAATACTTGTGAAAGATGTTGGAGATGTTCTGGCTCACTGCGACTAAAAATTAGTATGTCATCAAAATAGACAATAACAAATTTACTGAGAAAGGGTTGGAGAACCTGATTCATAAGTCGCATAAAAGTACTAAGTGCATTAGATAACCCAAATGGCATGACCAGCCATTCATATAAACCTTCACGTGTCTTGAATGTTGTTTTCCACTCATCTCCATCTCGAATGCGTATTTGGTGGTAACCACTGCGTAAATCCAACTTAGTAAAAATAATAGAGCCCGACAGTAAATCAATCATATCATCAATACGCGGGATCGGAAATCCATAACGAATGGTGATGCGATTTAATGCTCTGCAATCGATACACATCCTCCATCCATTGTCTTTTTTACTAACCAAGAAGGCAGGACTGGCACAAGGACTGTTGCTAGGTCGTATCAAACCCTTTGTAAGCAAATCATTTACCTGTCCCTGTAATATCTCATGCTCAGCAGGACTCAAGCGATAGTGTGCTTGGTTTGGTAAAGAGGCTCCAGGAATAAAATCGATGCAGTGTTGAATATTCCGTAAAGGAGGTAATGCAGTTGGTAGTTCATCTGGAAATAAAACATTATATTGAAATAATAAGGGCTTCACCTTTGCAGGCAACTCAATCATAGGCTTAGAATCTTCGTGGGAATGTAAAGAATGTTGTGGGTGCAAAGAACGAATAACAGTGGCTACGACAGCATCAGTCTGCGCACAAGAGTTTGAAGTGGAATTGGATGGACTAAGAACCTTGGTTTTCCCATTATGAACAAAAGTGTAAGTATTCTCGAATCCATTGTGAACCGCGTGAAGATCGTATTGCCAAGGTCTGCCAAGAAGAAGATGGGTTGCCGTCATATTAATGACATCACATAGAACTGTGTCTTCATAACCCTCAAAAGAGAATGACACATAACACTGAAGAGTAATCTTCTGTGTGCTAGAGGCATTAACCCATCCTAAGTTACTGGTAGTTCAAGCTTCTTAACATCATCATAAGGAGGCCTGGGAATAGTCAAAACAGTATCTGGAGAAAAGTTTTGAGATGAATTGGTACCCCTGGAATTATTTTGATAACGCCCTTGTCTGGATGGATAAGTCCTAGAAGAACGAAGAAGGCGATTTTCTATCTTAATAGCTTGCTGCACCGCTTCGACCATAGTAAAAACTGAATGAGTCATACCATTTTGTATTAATCTATTCAGCCCCTCAATGAATCTTGCAACTAATTTTTCTTCAGATTCTTTGAGTTGATTTCGTGCCACCAAATTATAAAAATCGGACACATATTCTTCAACAGTGCGTGCCCCCTGCTGAATGTTCTGCAATTTGATGAAAAGTTGTTGCATAAAGTCTCTAGGTAAGAACTTATCCCTGATCAAAGTTTTCATACTGTCCAAGTACGTATTTTCGGTTTTTTAGCGTTTCTACGATCATCAGAGATCTTATCCCACCAGGCTGCAGCTCCTCCTTTGAGCTTGTAAGTCACAAGTTTGACCTTAGAATCTTCAGGGACTTCCATAAATTCAAAAAAAGCTTCTACCTCAAAGAACAAATCAGTTAGTTCTTCAATACGAAAATTGCCAGAGAAGTTGGGAATATCAGTTTTTAGCTTATATTCGGGTAAAGAACTGTAAGGGTTGTGACCAGTTTTTAAACGTCGTTCTTCAATCCAATTCTTCTCTAGATCGTTCTCACGTTCATCTTCATCATCACTGTCGAGTGTAGGAGAAACTAGCTTCTTCTTTGAATGACCTATGAACCCTTCATACGGTTTCTTAATGTTTAAAGTACGCAATACATCTTTAGGTACTTCATCATTCTGTAAAAACTGAAGTGTATCGTTTTTAGTTTTGTCTTCTAAGTCTACAAGCTCAGGCATATCCAAATCTATATTTATGTGTTTTGCAACCTTAAAAAACTGATTCTGCATTGCTTCAAACTTGTTATCTCTTAACCCTAATTTTTTCTCCAAGGACTTCTCAAGAGTTTCAGTAATATTTTTTGCCAAAATCTCGGTATGAGATTTGATGAGAGCTTCGATTGCTGCTAGAGTAACTGGTTGAGCAGTCATATTTTTTTTTTGTGTACTTAAAAGGAATGAAAAGGTGTTGCGGAAGCGAAGTAAAGGATCAAGTGATAGGATGAAAAACCTAAAACTAAGCGGGTGATACCAACTAATGTGGAACAAGGTAAAAGAAAGCAATACTAGATTGCTATAAGCAAGAAGAGAAGAGAAAGATAAGTTTTGTGTTTAATAATTTTATTGAGTAATAGATAGCTCTTACAAGACTTAATCTAGCCTTTATATAGGCTTGAAGAATAACTAAACTAGTAAACAGAAAACTAAAAGGAAATCTAAAAGAATCCTAAAAATAAGAAAGACTGAAACTATGAAACCATGGAAGCCAAACCTCTAAGCGGAATCTTCTGGAATTATAGTATGCGCTGCATCAGAACTCCAATTGAAGTTTCTGCCACAGAAATTAGCCATCGTTTCCTCCACTGACTGCCAACTAAATCCATTACTTTTGTTCTTTAACACTCTTTCCTACGAAAATCTATCTATGGAGTCTCCATCTCAGTTTGTAGCACTGCTCGGAGACATTGGAAGAGGATGAATAATCCCATTATAATATGAGTGGGGTAAGTGGTGCCACGTCCCACAATTTCCTTGAGCTTTTATTCCCAACATCTAGCCATGTATTAGCTCACAAACCCATTTCCACTTTATTCACCACCGGACATGCTCATAAACAAAGTAAATCAACTCTTTTATAATTCTCTTGTAGCTTGGTGACAACCGTGACTTTAGAGGTGCGACCAACATTAAGAGATAATAACAAGCAGGCATTCTAGGTCATGTCTAAGGGTCCGTTTGGCACACAAATTTTAGCAATGCAGTGTCATTCAAACTACCTGTAGTACAAAGTCTCGGTATTCATACTACCTGCAGTTCAATTAGATGTGTTTGGCTCGATAGAGAGGTAAAAGGTGTAATTCTATCCTAACAGTATCAAATATTGAAATATGTTTCTGAACAAACAAGAAAGTAATAATAAAGCTTCAAATTCATGATTGATTTCATGAAATACAAATGCTATCCCACACGACTTTGTGGAATGGTTTCCCGCAAAAGCGGCTTCTTTACCGTTGGATGATTAAATCGACGGTTAGATTCACATTCAGGAAAGGAGTCACCACTTTCAGGATAGGACCCACCATTTTCCCTAAAGGGTTCAACGCTGTTAAATCTTGGTTTTAGCATGATCTAACGGTAAAGAAACCGCTTGAGCGGGATAGCTTCCCGCAAGGTCGTGCGGGATAGCACTGCTCTTCATGAAATTAGTCATGAAATCAAAGTATATACTCTCAAAGACTATATCCCAAATCATGAATTCATCTCAAAGTCTATACTGTCAAAAACTATATCCCAAATCATGAAATCAGTTACGATAGATCTTGAACTCCAATCGAAATATTGTTGAGATTCAAGAATTATTATCTTGTTTTAACCCTTCATTCAAATCTCAATCTTCAATCTTAGCCCGGTATGTTGTAGAAAGAATCTAGAGAGAGGCGTGGAGGGAAACCACATCTTGGTGAAACCCTAACATGGTAGGTTCTTAGTTGACATTAGGGAAGAGGCAGATCGAGATCTGTGTTCACAAAAAAAAATAATCAAAATCAATACAAAATCGAATACTCAATTTATAAGATCAGATTTCACTAGTTTTGAAGAAGAAGATGAGGTGACCTGATTTTTATATCAGTATTGAAGAACAGTTGTTACAGAGATGTGTTCACAAAGAAGAAGAGGAAGCAAATGGGAAAATAGAATAGTCAACTAATGTCAAGGCGTAATTCATGGACGTAGTTAAGGGATGAAAAGGGCAACATTCAAATACATGCTAAATAGGTCTGCATGGGAGTAGTTGGAATTACCAGGTAGTTCTTATGTCATGTGTTTGGGACAAGCCAAACATGCTTATATTGAATGCAGCCCCTTGACTACACGTCTGACTGCACTACATCCTTCTAGTACATGGTGCCAACGGCACCTTATGGTGTTGTGGTTGGTGGTTTTTGTCGCAAACCCCATCTTTAGTTGTTTATTCTGTTGGCGACCGAATTTTCTTGTGGTTTCTATAAAAAAACTAAAAAAAGTATTAATAGTCAAAATATCGAGTCTTATCTATAAATATGGGTATAAAATGTAGCACTTACGTGCTTATCAAGTCGATCAAAGACCCTAACTTGAAGATTTTATCATTGAAGTGCAAGTTCTCCATATAGTGTCTCTTTAATTATGTTATTATATTAGTAGTTAGTTTATCTTTACTTTGGTGTAGTGGTTAGCTTTACTTAAGCAATTACATTTTGGCACCGATTAAGGGGATATTTCGACTCAACCTTATGTAATAGGGAAAAACTTATTTAGTTGTATTATAATTTGGTTTCTATTTATTGTTGTTTGTTTCTCTTTGATTTTCTTTAAGTTCATACTGTGTCTATTACTTTACATCATTTGTTTCTATTTATTACTCAATTTTATTTCTCTTTATTGTTGTTTGTTCCCTTTGTTGTTCTTTATGTTTATACTCTATTTATTACTTTACAACAATTGTCTCTGTTTATTATTTAGTTATGCTTTAGTTCGATTTCTCTTTACTCTTCTTTAAGTTTGAAAAGGCGTGGGTCTAACAACCACACCCAATATGTCGTTTAGGAAATTTGTATGTGATAACTCCAATATAATTCCAAGAGAATCAACTAGACAGTCAGACTCAATCAAGGAATATATATCCAAGAGTTATATATCTCAAGTCCTCAACTCAATCTGCAATCGAACATATAGAAATCTGTGAGCCGGATCAATATGAGAAATAACTTGGATGGTACCAAAGACCGATATCCAAGCGTCAATCAATTTCAATCAATAACCAAAGTTTGTATTTACCAATTGATTGGACTATGCACAACCTGTGATATTTCAATTATATAGAAAATATAATGCGGAAAAGAAATAACACAGACACCAGAAGTTTTGTTAACGAGGAAACTGCAAATGCAGAAAACCCCCGGGACCTAGTCCAGATTTGAACACCACACTGTATTAAGCCGCTACAGACTCTATCCTACTACGAGTTAACTTCAGACTGAAATGTAGTTTAGCCATAACCAATCTCACACTGATTAAGGTACATTCGCGTTCCTTACGTCTTTGAATCTCAGCAGGACTCTATGTACTTGATTCCCTTAGCTGATCTCACCCATAACTAAAGGTTGCTACGACTCAAAGTCGAAGACTTGATAAACAAATCTGTCTCACACAGAAAAGTCTATTAGAATAGATAAATCTGTCTCCCACAGAAATACCTACGAAGTTTTGTTCCGTCTTTTTATAAATCAAGGTGAACAAGAACCAATTGATAGTTCGGTCTTATATTCCCGAATAACAACCTAGAAATATCAATCACCTCACAATAACTTAACTATATGGTAGTAGAACAAGTTATTGTGGAATCACAAAGAATGAGACGAAGAGCTTTGTGGCTACTTTTTATATCTTACCCGTCGAAGATAAATCTCGAGCAAATCTTAGAGAAGATAGTACTCAATACGATAGAATAAAGTAAGATCAAAACACGCAACTACGGAGAAAATAGTTTGGTCTGGCTTTTGAATCTTGCTTAGAGCATAGCTCGGTTGAATCCACCAGCAGGTTGGTATGTCAAGTTTGGTTGTCATATTTTAGTGAACCAAAACTCATCTAAGATTCGCTTGATTATGTATTAGAGACAACTTTGTATAGGTTAGACTAGAAAGTATAGGAATATGAGACATACAAGTAATACTCGAAGACCTGAAGAATGTGAAGAAGTAACGAGCTACCATGGTGACATTATGACTTGAAATGTTTCTTTCCTAATGTATCTTTCAAGTCGTGCTATATTGAAAACATAACTGAGAAGCTGTGAACGATATTTTACTTTAGTAGTGATACATGATCATATGATCATAGTGTTAAGGAATTAGACTACGAAGTATAACGCTTATCTTTTGAACTTCGTAGATATAACATCGACATAATCGTATGAATGCTATTGTGATTATGTGTATGGTTAAAGGTGAAGATTTCATCCTAGGAAACAATGTTTACATTTGTTTCAAGGAAATACATTCATGAACTTGTTTTATGAATCGAAAGGGAAATCTCTAGGCTTATTGGTATTGTTATTCATTGCATATATTTGGATTACCAATATGTGTGAGTTAGTAGAACCGATCATAACTTGTTATGTATCTTGATATAACTAATCACAATGCCTGACTTATGATTTGGTATGACTATTTTTTATTAATTAGTGTAACCGATCCTAAGTAATCACCTGAGATGGTATGATCAATATTTGTAATTGGTGTGACCGATCCTAGTAATTGGTGTGACCGATCACAAAATAATTGTGTAATCGATACTTGTAATTGGTGTAACCGGTCCTAGTAATTGGTGTAACTGATCCTGGTAATTGGTGTAACCGATCCTAGTGACTTATGTAACCGATCACAAGCAATACCATGAGTATATGGAACCGGTCCTGGTAATTGACGTAACCGATCCTGGTAACTGACGTAACCGGTCCTAATCACCTTAAGTATGTGTACCGTACGTATACTAGAGGAAGTTTTCGAACCGAAAATATCTGCTGAGTTTGGGAATTACAAACTCCTAAAATAGTCACCTTAAGTATGCGTAACCGTACATACTGGCGGAAGTTTTCCAACCGAGAATTTCTGCTGAGTTTGGAAACTTAACAAACTCAAATCGGTTGCTTAAGTACGCATACCCGTACGCATACTTAAGATGGTTATTTTGTCAAATCGGTCTGTTCATGAACTTAAACATTTAAATCTTAAGGAATGCAATCTTTGCAAACCGTGGCTATAATGTTCATGATTGATTCGAGTGAATCAA
The DNA here is from genome assembly GCF_003573695.1 of Papaver somniferum. Lineage (NCBI taxonomy): Eukaryota > Viridiplantae > Streptophyta > Magnoliopsida > Ranunculales > Papaveraceae > Papaver > Papaver somniferum. The sequence goes on along the minus strand of NC_039359.1, from coordinate 102,892,182 downwards.
ACCGATTTGGTTTCAATTGTTTTTTCGATGCAATTGAACAACTCTCTAACTAGTTTCATTTGAGTCATTTGAACCAGTTATGGATAAGATGAATAAGGTCACGGTTAACTAATTGTTGATCCAACATGAGTGTACACATTTGGGTACGGTTACATAAACCTAAATGAAGGTACATTTCATTTGTGTGTAACAAGCTAAGTTCGATCTAACGGTTGAAAGATATTAGCATGGTTGAATCGGGTTTTTCATCTAAGGGTAATTATTGAATGCTTTGTTACCAAGGTCTTGGATCGCAAACCCTAATTTGAAAATTATATAAAGGATAACTCTAACAACTGGGAAACCTAATCCTCACACCTTCTGCGTGATACTAGTTGTATTGCTAGAGTCAATTCTCCTTTAACCTTAGGTTTCTTCTCGAGACCCTGTAGGTTAACGACTTGAAGACTTCATTGGGATTATGAAGCCAGACCAATACTACTTATCTTATAGTTGTGTGATCTGATCTTGATATTTCTATCGTACGAGTACAATTGTAAAACTGGCTTGAGATTTATTTCTCCGATAGGCAAGATAGAAAAGTACTCACAAACAATCTTCGTCTCATCGTTTGTGATTCCATAATATCTAGTTTCGCCATCATACAATTTAGATTATTGTGAGGTGATTGATAATACTAGGCTGTTCTTCGGGAATATAAGTCCGGTTTATGAATTGGTTCCTGTTCACCTTGATTTATCAAAATACGGAACAAAAACTCTTGGGTATTTCTGTGAGAGACAGATTTATTCAATCCTATAGAATTTTCTTTATGATACAGATTTGTTTATCAAGTCTTCGACTTTGGGTCGTAGCAACTCTTGGTTGTGGGTGAGATCATCTAAGGGAATCAAATGTGTAGTATCCTGCTGGGATCAGAGACGTAAGGAGCTTAACTGTACCGTGAATCAGTGTGAGATTGATTAGGGTTCAACTACAGTCCAGTTCGAAGTTAATTGGTAGTAGGCTAGTGTCTGTAGCGGCTTAATACAGTGTGGTGTTCAAACTGGACTAGGTCCCGGGGTTTTTCTGCATTTGCGGTTTCCTCCTTAACAAAATTCTGGTGTCTGTGTTATTTCTTTTCCGCATTATATTTTTTTATATAATTGAAATATCACAGGCTGTGCGTTAAGATCAATCAATTAGAATATCCAACCTTTGGTTGTTGATTTACATTGATTGACACTTGAATATTAGTCTTTGGTACCGTTCAAGTTACTCCTCTTATTCAATCGGGCTCGCAAATTTCTTTTTGCTGATTGCGGATTGAATTAAGAGTTAGAGAGATTAAACTCTTTGATATTCTTTATTCTAGATTGAGTCTGACTGTCTAGTTGATTCTATAGAAAGTATATTGGAGTAAGTCCTCTCAGATTTCCAAACGAATTGTTGGGTGTGGTTGTTAGACCCCCCGCATTTTCATACCTAAGTTTGCGTTCCTTGCAAACTATCCTAAGTGTTAGAGCATTGCTCGGTCGAACTCGCATGCGTTGCTATCTCAAGCATGTTTGTCAAGTTTAGTTGTCAAAACTATATGTCTTGATTTCTAGACTACTTATAGCTAAGTCCCGAACTTGGACAGTTAAGTGTAGTTGAGCTCCAGACTCCACGAAAATCATCTTACGAAGACGAAGAACTACTAAAGAAACCAGTGGAACTTCATCCGACTAAAAGGTATGTAGAGACTTGAACTTCTATCACTCAAAAGTCTACCTCTCTATCTCCTATTCTTGAGACAAAGTCGTATAAGTATGATAGTTTTATTACATACACATTTGCTATTTCGAGCCGATTTTACTCGCCTATCTTATTCTCGAAATATGTGTTAGTAAGCTTTTGATTTAACCACTTTTCATATTAACCTGTGACAAAAGTCATGATGACGTTTCAATCTTGAAAATAGCCTTGATGACGATAGTTGTGAATAACGACTGTTATAACATTATAGAAGAATGTTTCAATGATTGAAATGTAGAGTTGAGATTACGTATCCATTTATGGATATAAGCATATATAGTGTGTTCGCACATTAGTGTATAAATTCATGTGCCGGAAACCAAGTATGTACATATGTGTGAATACGGTATTGGTGAAGGAGACAAGTCGGGTACGCGTACCCATACGCGTGCCAGCGGAAGTTTTCGAACCGAAAATTTCTGCTGAGTTTGTAAGTTTACAAACTGTTCAACCAGTCACCTTAGGTACGCATACCCATACGTATACCCACGGAAGTTTTCGACCGAAAATTTATGTTGAGTTTGTAAACTCAAATCCGGTAGCTATGGTACACGTACCCGTACGCGTACCCAAGCTGGTTATATTTCTCAAATCAGAAGTTCATGAACTTAAACAATAAATCAATAAGGAATATAATCTTTGCAAACCGTGGCTATATTGTTCATGAATTGATTCAAGTGAATCAAACTGATTTTGTTTTAATTGTGTCTATTCATAAAGACCTAAGAAATTGAACAACTCTTCAACTAGTTCTTTTGAAGTCATTTGAACTAGTTGTGAAGAAGATGAATACGGTCAATATGAAAGTGCTCATATGGTTAACCATTGGTTAACTATTTGTGAACCAACTAAGTGTACACGTTTAGGTACGATTACTCAAACATAAATGAAATACATTTCATTTGTATGTGACAAGCTAAGTTTCGATCTAACGGTTAAAAAATATTAGCTTGGTTAAATCAGGTTTTTCATCTAACGGTGAATATTGAATGCTTTGTTACCAAGGTAACTTAGATTGCAAACCCTAATTTGAAAACTATATAAAGGAGACATCTAGCAATTGGAAAAACTAATCCCCACACCTCCTGTGTGATACTAGTTGGTTTGCTAGAGTCGGTTCTCCTTTAACCTTAGGTTTCTTCTCGAGACCCTATAGGTTAACGATCTTATAGTTAAGCGATCTGGTCTTGCCATTTTCTATCGTACGAGTTCAATTGAATAATTGACTTGAGATTATATCTCCGATAGGGAAGGATAAAAAAGAAATCACCAACATCTTCGTCTCATCGTTTGTGATTCCGCAATATATAGTTTCGCTACCTACGATTTAGATTATTGTGAGGTGATTGATAATTATAGGTTGTTCTTCGGGAATATAAGTCCGGGTTATCGATTGGTTCATGTTCACCTTGAATTTATCAAAAGACGGAACAAAACTCTTAGGTTTATCTGTGGGAGACAGATTTATCTATCATCATAGACTTTTCCGTGTGATACAGATTTGTTTATTAAAGTCTTCGACTTTGGGTCGTAAAATCTTGGTTGTGGGTGAGATCAGCTAAGGGAATCAAGTGTGTAGTATCCTACTGGAATCAGAGACGTAAGGAGCGCAAGCGCAACTGTACCTCGAATAAGTGTGAGATTGATTAGGGTTCAATTACAGTCCATACCGAAGTTAGTTTCTAGTAAGCTAGTGTCTGTAGCGGCTTAATACAGTATGGTGTTCAATCTGGACTAGGTCCCGAGGTTTTTCTGCATTTGCGGTTTCCTCGTTAACAAAATTTCTGGTGTTTGTGTTATTTCTATTCTGCATTATATTTTTTTATATAATTGAAATATCACAGGTTGTGTGTTAGTATCGATCAATTAGAATATCCAGCCTTTAGTTGTTGATTTAAATTGATTGACACTTGGATATTAGTCTTTGGTACCATCCAAGTTATCTCTCTTGTATTTGATAAAGACTCGCAGATTTCTATTTGTTTGAGTATAGATCAAATCGAGAGATCGAGATAATAACTCTTTGATATACTTTTTATTAAGATTAAGTCTGACTGTCTAGTTGATTCTCTTAAAAGTATATTAGAGTTAGTCCATACAGATTGCTAATCGAAATATTGGGTGAGGTTGTTAGACCCCCGCTTTTTCAATTGGTATCAGAGCAGGCAAACACGTTTAAGACCTCAAAAGTATGTGTTTGTAAGCGATCTGACTTGATGGACAGTAAAGTCTCTATAAGCGCTCCACCAGGAATAAATCACAATCTTAGAGAATGTTCAAAAAATCTTGTTATTCTCCAAAAGAAGTTGGATGAACAAATCCAGATCAATCTTGATCTTATTGCAGAAATTGCAACATTTATGGATTTGAAATCTGTCAAAAATCCTTCAGTTGTGATGAATAATCCCTTTGATTTCTCTCTAGTGAATCATAGTAAGTCAAGTGTCAAAGTACATGCTTTAAGAAACTTAATAGAAGGAAGAACTTCTCAAATAAGATTACTGATGTTGACCCCTGTATGTTTTGTGAATCTCACAATCACACTCAACATACGTGTACACGCTTTCAGAAAAGTATAAATGTTGCGAGTAATCTTCACAAGAAAACTGAACAACTGTTTACTTGTCTAAAAAGGTGTACAATACTAAAAATAAATTAATTCTAAACAGGAAAGTAGTGTTAGTATGGGAGCTTTTGCTTTAAAATCAACATCACCCTTTCAATGGTTTCTTTACAGTAGTTGTAGCCGACATATGACTGGAGATATTTCATGGTTTGTTTCTACAAGCGAATTTGAAGGAGGACCAGTTACCTTCGGAGATGGGAGATGTTACTACATTATCAAGAAGGGCACGATCAAGCTTCACGGTGTTCCAGAAATCCATGATGTAGTATACGTCAAAGGTATGACTACAAATCTTCTTTCTATTAGTAAAATTTGTAACAAAGGCCATAAAGTTATTTTCAGTGCAAATGGATGTGACATTGTAGACAAAACTGGAAAAGTGATTTTTCAGGGAACTCGTGGCAAAAATAATTGTTATCTTCTTGATACTCAGTTTAGTAACTGTTGCAATTTGATTAAGGTGGAATCTACACATCTTTGGCATGAGCATTTTGGTCACATCAATTATCGTCTCTCAACTAAGATCATTAACAAGGAACTTGTTAGAGGCATTCCCAAAATCAATGCAAAGATTGACGGTGTATGTGGTGCCTGTCAACAGGGTAAGCAAACGAAAGTTCACCATAAGTCATCTCGAGATATTCTCACTAAGGGTCCACTTGATTTAATTCATATGGATCTCTTCGGACCAATTTAACAACCCACTGTTGGAGGAAATAAGTACGCCTTAGTTATGGTAGATGACTACACCAGATTCACTTGGGTAGCATTTCTATATCATAAGAATGAAACCCTTGGTGAATTTAAAATTATTGTTAATAGGATCCAGAATGAACAAGGTCGTAAAATAAAGAAAATTAGAAGTGATTGTGGCACTGAATTCAAAGACAGCAAAGTATTTGAATTCTGTGATAAACTGGGGATTATTCAACAATACTCACCACCCATCACTCCTCAAGCTAATAGAGTTGATGAAAGAAAGAATAGGAATATTCAGGAAATGGCCAGGGTAATGCTCCACAACAAAAACTTACCTCTAAGGTTTTGGGGAGAAGCTGTCTTTACAGCATGTTACTTGATCAAACGTGTCTACCTATGGTCTAAAACCCAACTTACACTATATTAGAGTGTTCGGAAGTAAGTGCTACATCCTGAAAGATCGAGAACAAAGAGGGAAATTTGATACTAAAAGTGATGAAGGTATCTTTCTGGGCTATGCGTCTGATAGTCATGGTTTTCGAGTATTTAATCTCAGAACCCAAGTAATGATGGAATCCGCTAACGTTATCATTGATGATATTAGTGACTTTCACCATGATTTTTCTTCTGCTGAGCTGCCTCCAACCGAGACAACTTAGAAAGTCAAAGAAATTCTGGATTCAGTTGAAGTTATACTTATTGTTGCTGATCCTGATCTTTCTAGAGACAAGGAGAAAAACACTGATCAGACCGTGCCTGTTGAACAAGAACGTGTCCCACCACGACATCTCTGGGTTCAAAGATATCATGATCCAAACAATATCATTGGAGGAAGATATTTTACTGCAAATACTAGAGGACAACTTCAAAATTTATGCAATTTTGGTTGTTATTTGTCACATGTAGAACCAAGAAATATTGATGAAGCTCTCAGCGATCCCATATGGGTGAATGCAATGCATGAAGAGTTAAATCAATTTCAAAGACAAGATGTATGGAAGATTGTACCTTGTCCTCTAAATGTCAACATTGTTGGTACCAAATGGATATTTAAGAATAAGTCTGATGAGTTTGGCAGTATTTTCAGAAACAAAGCAAGACTTGTCCCTCAAGGATATTCACAAATCGAGGGAATCGACTTTGACGGAACCTTTGCTCCTGTGGCACTCCTTGAGTCCATCAGATTATTATTATCTCATGCTTGTTTTCTTGAGGTAAAGCTATTTTAAATGGACATCTGATGAGTGCCAAATATTGTATATATTTTCACCTTTTTATTGGCATTTAACTCATCATTTGTGCACTAACGCTCCATTTTATCCCATATTCTGTGTTTTCGTTGTTTTCAAGAATAAATACTTTTCTCAATTAATTTTGCATTTTTAGGTACTAAATAAAGCCTGGTTAACTCACGGAGCGAAAAGAGCAAAGAAACGGCAAAGACTCCCGCAGAAAGGCAGCGAAGATTGATGTTTGCAAGAGCCGGATCAATTAAAAGTGGGCTTAAAGAGGAAGAATTGTTCTTAAAGAAGATATGGGCTTGGCATATCCAAGGCCCTAAACCCTTACCCAAATCCATTTCCATTATCCATACCCATTTCCATGAGAGCCGTCAGATTGGATCCATCTCATCATCCAACGGCCACCTCATCATTGTGCATCAAAATCCGAAGCTCCTGTCAAACACATAGTACCTAACTCCATCTGAAGCCGTCAGTTTTGTTGTATCTCATAATCCAACGGTCGCTACATACCTCTTCATCGTAGGCGTTCTATTCAATCTATATGGGATCATCCAACGCTCTTTACTCGATGTGCATCAAAGTTCGCTACTCCCGCTCAACACCCAAACGCCAAACACCTACACCACAAACCAAACAGCCCCTAACCCATTCTTCATCGACCTCTTCTCCTCTTCTCCCCAAATTCCTATCTTTCCTATTACCTGCAACTTCCGCCACCACCATCTCCTGCCATCACTTCCACCACCAGACCTCGAACCACACCACCACCACAACCACCCGACAACTCCACCATCTCTCTACCTAGCCTAGGTGTTTCATAAAATTCACATCCCACTGACCTAGGTTGTGGAGTTGATGAGACGACTCGAGCTAGGGTTCACAGTTCACAAAAAAGAGCATCAAAAGCAGCATAACAAGTGGGAAGAACAGAAGAAGGTATGGGTCGAGGTGAAATCGCAAGTGGGTACGTCAAATTGAAAATCCCCAAATCAAATTTTAGGTTTTCAAAAATTAGGGTTTAGAAATTTGGGGATTCTGCACTATAAATAGAACATGGTGTTTGTAATGTTAGGGGTATGCCTGGGCTAGCCAGAGCACCAATAGTGTTAGTTTTAGGTTTTTACTTTTTTTGTTTCAATTCTAATTTTAATTCACAGTTCATGTTCTAAGTTGTTCTGCTAGGGTTAGATGAAACCCTAATTTTCTATTTGATGTTCATGTTCATGATAATAACCTTGTTATGCTTAATTGTTTAGGATGGAATTTAGTCTTAGGACTTCAACACTTAACTTTCACAGTGTATGTAATGCATCCATTGTAGTTAGATTTATTCGGTGTTGTAGAACTGCAACTCATACTTAACAGTATATATGAACCTTTTGATTAGTTGTACCTTGAAAAGACAGTTAATGCTTAGGAGGATTATCTTAGTTGTGACTGAATCATCCATATCAGATTGACCTTAGATATGTAGAGTATTGACATCCCTTTCATTTTCAGTTGTAAGGACAAGGTTAGTGTTAGGATCAAAACAAATAATGTAAATTAGTGGTGGACTCAAAGGCCCTAGTATACTTCCCATTGTTTAGCTCTTGTCACTGCCACTTTAGCAAATTAGTTAGGAAAACACAAAGAAATAGCATTACACCCTCCTTGTCCCTGAGGACAAACCCCTTCTTACCTCACTCACTACAACTGACCTTGTATACTTGCAGGTCTAAGTTGTAGGTTCTTTTAAAACCCTACCAACATCAAATCCGCTTTTCTAAACGAAACCTTCAAGGAAGAAGTCTATGTAGCTCAACCTAAGGGATTTGAAAATCCTGACTTCCCAGATCACGTCCTTAAACTTAATAAGGCGTTATATGGGTTGAAACAAGCACCTCGTGCCTGGTTCGAAAAACTGACCTCATCTCTTCTTAGGAAAGGTTTTTCGAGAGGAGGAGGTGATAAAACATTATTTACCAAGTGGAGTGAAAAAGATGTTGTGATTGCTCAAGTTTATGTAGATGACATCTTCTATGGAAGTGTCTTTTGGAAAGGAGTTTGAAATGGGCAATGTTGGTGAATTAAAATTCTTTTTGGGCTTACAAATTCAACAACACAGGGATGGAATTTACTTTTCTCAAGAGAAATATGCCGGAGATCTGGTTTCAAGATTTGGCCTTGATAAGTCTACCCCTAAACTAACTCATATGCCTACCACTGGAAAACTGCATCGAGATGATAAAGGTGTAAATGTTGATCAAAAACTTTATCGATCTATCATTGGAAGCCTTTTATATCTCACAACCACTCAACCTGATATTTCTTTTAGTGTAGGTTGTTGTGCTAGGTTTCAGGCAAATCCAAAGGAGTCTCATCTTGCAGCTGCAAAAAGGATCATACGCTATATTAATCACACTGCAGGGTATGGTCTCTCTTACACTTTTTATACTAACACTGATCTTACTGCCTATTCAGATACAGATTGGGCAGGATGTGTGGAAGATAGAAAAAGTACATCAGCGGGTTTCTACTATGTAGGACTGAAACTTGTAGCTTGGCATAACAAGAAACAAATTCACAATCCCTCTCAACATGTGAAGAAGAATACATTGTTGCATGCTCATGTTGTACTCAACTTCTATGGATGAAACAAATGCTTGCTGATTATGAAATCAACACTGGAATAATGAGAATCTTATGCGACAACACTAATGCAATTCAGCATAACAGAAAATCCAGTTGAGCACTCAAGGACTAAGCACATTGACATAAGGTATCATTTTATTCGAGATCTTTATGAAAATGGTATCATTAATATGGAGTTTGTGCCCTCGGAACAACAATTGGATGATATTCTCACCAAACCATTAGATACTGATACGTTTCAACACTTACGGCAGTCTATTAGTGTCGTTCTGGTTCATTAGTCTTCCATAACTCTTGCCCATGTTATTATCTCGATCTTTTAGGCAATTAAGTTTGGAATGTCTTGAGATGTAAGGCTATATTGCACATTTGTTTCTAGTAGATGTATCCTCTAAGTATCTTAGTGTTATCTTAAAATCATTCTTTTCTTCTGAAATTAAGGTCGCTCTTGTTGTTCTTTCGGAAATTACATCAAATGGGGGAAAGTTCTTTTGAACTTGCGCTTAATTTCCATATCTTTGTGGGAAGTGCGGAGGTGGAATATTTTAGGAGTTATCTTGTATCTTTATAAACTCCTTGATGAATGCATTTAGCTTCGGCTTTATGATTGCATCTAAACAAAGTTGATATGTACTTTTGTTTTGTCTTGAAGCGTCTCCATGGAAATTTCACTAGGATCTAGTTTTCATATCTTTGCCAATTTTATTGACAAAAGGGGGAGAATTAATATGTAGTTCACACTTGATAGACACATTTTTGTGACCGAATTGTCCTCAATTTTCAGCATTGTTGGTACTCGATTTTCTACTTATTATGGTGTTTTATGTGTTTGTAGGTATGTTTGGAAAAGAAACATTTTTGGAAAATTTGGCTCGAAAAGTTTGTATAGGTACCCGGAGGACACATGTTATTCGGACTCTCAGTTTTGGATAAGGGGCACCTAACATATAAGGGGCATCCCAGGGAGCCAACTGCTAATCGCACCCCATTACTGGTTAAGGGGGCTCCATCTTCTTCCTTGATTTGAAAAGAAAAATTGGCGGGAAATTTGGTTTCAACGGTAAAGGATTTATTATCTTTAAGATAAGAATATCTTCTTGCCTTACAAACATGAAGTTTTGAAGAAAAAGGAAGTTATCTTGTATTAAACAAGAAAGATATCCTTAGAAGATTTTATCTTCGATTTTATTCTGCGAATTAAAGAATATATGGGTTTAGTAAAGACATATATAGAATAAAGAGAAGGAAAAATTCTTGAAAATATTTTTAATTAAAAAGAAGAAGATTTTGGAGTTATGGAAGAATATATTTGAGTGATGTGTATTTGTGTGTATAAATAGAGAGCTAGAGAGCACATTTGGGGGCAGTTTTGGAGAGAAAAGAAAAACCCGGTTTTAATTATTTCTCACCTTTTCCATCATTTGTAAACACCTTTTTGAGCAATGAAAAATTCCTTTGAATGTGTTTCACCATGCGGAGCTAGACCCATCACTGGGACGACGGAGGAGGCTGTGTTTCGTTCATGTGGTAATTAAAATAATTCTTTTATAACTATTTGCATAGAATTTAATTGTTTTATGATTTCTATTAATTATTTGTTATTTTGTTTGATGCCGCATGCTTGGTTTTAATCACTTTTGATGTGTCATGCTCACAACTTACGACTAATTTATGAACCCCATGAACATGAAAAGCAGTGGAATCCCGAGTCCCAGTAAATTCTTCATCCCGTGACATATTTTGTATATAATTTCTTATTTTATATTTAAGCATAGAATCAATTTAACAAAGTCCGAGTGAACGACAACCTTATTTACCACTATCAAAAATATCATCATTTTGGCGCCGCTGCCGGGGATTTGTTTATAGATTTGTTTTTAGGTTTTATTTTATTTGTTCTTTTTTACGCGTTTTGGTATTTTTGTTTGCTTTCAAATTTGGAGCTAAGCTAAAGGAAAAGAGAAAGTGCTGAAAAGAAAGGAAAAGCTCAAAAAGGAAAGAAAAGAGAAATCCAAAAGGAGTTAAGAAGAAGATTTTTTAAATAATTTTATTTTTATTTTTTTTTAGAAACTGTAATTAAGGTTTTTATTTTTGTAACATTTTATTTTTGGACATTTTTTCTTCTTTTTTTCTTTTGGACATTGAACATTGGACTTTATTTTTAAAACCCTACGGAAGGGTAGTTTTAAATAAACTGTTTGCAGAGAAGGATGGCGATTACGATTTCGCCTCGGCCCCTCGGGTTCGTACATGACATAGGAGTCGTGGCCCGAGTCGACTTCAACGGTTCATCCCCCGTATGGAACGGGAGGTAAGAATTCTAAACACCCGTGAATCCCCTGTCAGCGGGTTTACTGGATGATTTCGTATGCATATATGTTGAGGACCTGAAATCAGATTTAATTTTCTAGTAAAGGGAAAGGCCTGGCCAAATCAAGATAAGGACTCGGATTTCATCACCGTTTCCTTCTTGCCCGCCTTAGGAACATGTAACCTACGCGAACCTAAGCCTTAAAATTTGGACTAGAGCGAGACCGATAGGGTAAAGAGCTTATGAAGAAAGTCGTTCGGAAAATATTTGTTACTCTTTTGAGCATACTTTGAAGTTCATGATGGTTTATGTGAGTTGAATACGCCGCCTTGTAACGTCGGTGAGGCCTTGGGTATCAAATCTCCGCTGAGCTTCCCTCGTCTCTATTCAACTTACTTTAACTCGGATTGATTCCAGAGAGGTTTGCTCAGATTGTAACGAATTCCTTTTCGAAAGAATAAAAGCTGGTCTAGAAACAATCTAAGGGAGCCATCATGCTTTTTGTTTGCTAGATAAAACAGGCTTGTTGTGGTCGAGTCAGCCTTCTTTGTGTTTATTTAGAATTCCCTTGCAGTTAGGATGTTGAACTGGTATAGCCAATACAATAATTATTCGACTGAGCAACATGAACATTATTCTTTTTATGACCATAGTGTGAATGGTGGTTGGGAACACCAAACTTTTGAAGGTTATGGCTCATACCATGGTGAGCCCAATTACTATTCACATGAATACCGGTCATACCAACAAAATTCCTATAATTCCTCTTCTCTAAATGAGGCACGTAAGATACTTGAGTCAACGCGTAAGTTACATGAGTCGACACATAAGTCATCGGACACATATGACTTAGTTATAGACGAAAGAAATGTAACAATGAGTGAACCTTCTTTATAAGATAACCTCAGGAAGTTAGCTGAGTCAACATGTAAGTTAACTGAGTCAACATGTAAGTTAACTGAGTCAACACGTGAGTTTGCTGAGTCAACACGTAGGCTTGAGTTAGAGACGGAAAAATAATTGCTCGAATTGCACTGAATTGCCAATACATTGCTTCAAAAATCAACCTTGAAAGTGAGGAAATTTTTTATTTACATAATCAAGATGACAAGGATAGAATTGGAAGCAATACTTTAGATGAGGTTCAACCATTTTCATGTTATTATGATTATGAGTGTTGATGAAGAATCTGAAATATTTAGGCATAGTGATCAGGAATTTGTTACTCCAACTGAGCTTTATAATGATAATATTATTTCTAGTTCAAGTCCAAATAATTTTAATAATTATTCACCTATTCAAAAGGACGAGGATTTGACTAAAGATAAGACTTCCTTAGATGATGTAGTTTTTCCTTTTGATTACGAAGGCGATGATAGTTTAGAGGAGCGGGTTTATCCTGAGAATATTGTTTTAGAGTCTAGAATTTATAAACATTAGTCTTATAAAAACAAAATGAAATCGTAGAGATGAGTGAGGATGTACCTGACTTAGAAGAATCAATTGACCATTTTCAGGAATCTGATGACCTTGAAACTAGGGAAGTTGTGACTAGTCTTTATAGAGACACTGAAAACTCTAAGTTTGGGGGTGATTTTTATTGTCCATGTGCTTTAACTCTTACAAAGGTCCCTCACTTGGAACTTAACATATATGCCTCAGCTATTTTACAATATTGTCTTCATACACGTTTTCCTGAACCTAATAATGTCCAGAAAGAAGTTCAGTTGTTAGAAACCCATCCTCTGGTTGATGTGGTTAACCCAGGCTACGATACCTCTATTGACTTTGTTTTCCAACCAAAAACTTTTTCTCCAATTGTGGGAACTTATGAAATTCAAATGTGTCACATATTAAGTTTCGAGACTAAACCTAATTACTTTAGGAGATTACGGTCGACATTTTTGTTTAAGGAAGACCACCACTCTCTTTGTGGTCAGTTGTGTAAGTCAAATTTGATTGACTTCAAGGATCCGCAATTATTTAGGCTATTATTATGTGCTTCTAAGTTTTTATTTGTGTTTTTCCAGACTCTAGAACCTGAACATTCGGATCTAACTTTTGAGGAAATGCAACCCAGGAAAATATGTTATCTAGACCCAGTTATAGAACCTGAACCTGAACCACAGCTAGATGTAGTTGTCTTAAACAGAAAACTAGACAAGGGTGTGCTTTATTTGTTAACTTTCTTGGCATGGTGCAGATTCCTTTTACTTGTGATAGCTCTATTTGGTTTTGGTGATCCGCAGTTATTCCTGTTATTACTTTATGATTCTATAAGGTGACTAATCCTTTCTTAGCCTGGCTGAAGACTTTAAACTTAGCACTTCTTGGGAGGTAACCCAATCTCATGCAATACGGTAATATCTTTCCTTAACTCTTTTGCTTCAAATGGTAACAGTTTCTCCTTGTTCATATGGTTTTAATTTTATCTTTAGAACATTGAGGACAATGTTAGATTTAAGTTTGGGGGTATGGGAGAAACTTTTTAGTTGCAATAAATAAGCTCCAGAGCCTAGAAATTTATGTTTATTAAGGATGGCACTAACCAATCTAAGTGGATGGAAGCATCTTGGTTATAGGAGTTGAGGAACCAATCTGATTAGATGGAAACATCTAAAGAGTCTATTCATAAAAAGCACAGAGCTCATGTGTTACAATTTAAAAAAAAAAACGTGGTAGTTTCGCCATATCTCGTTGAATCCTTTTCACCTTCTGTTTTTATTTTCTTATAAGTGATTGGGTGAAATAGAGTGATTGAGATACAAAAAAAAAAGACCAGACCATCAGACCAACCGGAATAAATTCAATAAAGTCGACCACTGGAGCCCTTGTATATGCCAGTTGTGTTGACCTAGAGTTAGGATTATCACCCGTTGGTTCCCTTGTATATGCCAGCTGTGTTGATATTAGTCAGACTGGTATCTCAATCCATTAGGATAGCTTCACCTTAGTCAACATCAAAACCATATATGTTTTTCTCTATATCCATCTTCTTAATCTTTCCATGTGATTGGTTGACTCCGGTTATGATGTACAAAAACTATCTGAGTGGAGCTCTGTCACTTATATGAATTTTAGTATGCTTGAGTGCAAACTCGTGTACAACAATTGGAATTTCGCATCAGAGTACTTCCTCCTGTAGTCAATCAGAGTATTCCAACCAAGGAGATTATTTAGTGCCTTCCAAGGTTTTGCGTAGATAGCTAGGGTCCGGAGTAAAGGTTTTGTGGGTACACCTCTGGTAAACCCTCCGGAGACAACACTCCGCCGCTAGGGCCACCTAGCGGTTTAACGGCTTGCTGCACGTGCTAACTGTAGTCATTTTTATTTTTCTAGATTAGATTTGCTCGAGGACTAGCAAATAATAATTTTGGGGGTATTTGATAGACACATTTTTGTGACCGAATTGTCCTCAATTTTCAGTATTGTTGGTACTCGATTTTCTACTTATTATGGTGTTATATGTGTTTGTAGGTATTTTTGGAAAATAAACATTTTTGGAAAATTCGGCTCGGAAAGTTGGTATAGGAACCCGGAGGACACATGTTATTCGGACTCTCAGTTTTGGATAAGAGGCACCTAACTGATAAGGGGCACCCCAGGGAGCCAACTTCTAATCGCACCCCACTACTGGTTAAGGGGGCTCCATCTTCTTCCTTGATTTGAAAAGAAAAATTGGAGGGGAAATTTGGTTTCAACGGTAAAGGATTTATTATCTTTAAGATAAGAATATCTGCTTGCCTTACAAACATGAAGTTTTGAAGAAAAAGGAAGTTATCTTGTATTAAACAAGAAAGATATCCTTAGAAGATTTCATCTTGGATTTTATTCTGTGAATTAAAGAAGATATGGGTTTAGTAAAGACATATATAGAATAAAGAGAAGGCAAAATTCTTGAAGATATTTTTAATTAAAAAGAAGAAGATTTTGGAGTTATGGAAGAATATATTTGAGTGATGTGTATTTGTGTGTATAAATAGAGAGCTAGAGAGCACATTTGGGGGCAGTTTTGGAGAGAAAAGAAAAACCCGTTTTTAATTATTTCTCACCTTTTCCATCATTTGTAAACACCTTTTTGAGCAATGAAAAATTCCTTTGAGTGTGTTTTCACCATGCGGAGCTAGACCCATCACTGGGACAACGGAGGAGGTTGTGTTTCGTTCATGTGGTAATTAAAATAATTCTTTTATAACTATTTGCATATAATTTAATTGTTTTATAATTTTTATTAATTATTTGTTATTTTGTTTGATGTCGCATGCTTGGTTTTAATTACTTTTGATGCGTCATGCTCACAACTTACAACTAATGTTTTATGAAATCTACTTTGGAAAAGAATAGAGTTATTGTTTCTTTTGTTTTGAGTTATAAATGTCTAGGATTAATTTATGAACCTATTGATGTGATTTGTAGATAGTGGTAAAAATTGATTTAACTTTAGACTTAAATTCAAAACTAAATAGAAAATTCACTAATAATTATAACAAACACTAACAAAGTTGGTATCAATATTAAAAGAACACTGAGGCTAAGATTCCACTATTTTCCAAGTTTAAGGTGATTTAATCCAATCTTTGTATTCATGCAATTTTCTCGTTCAATTTGATTCTTACTACTGCAACAAGTAGATTTTCAAAAGCAATAATTGTAAATACCAAGTATGAAGCATCAAAAGTCTTAAACTAAGCATACTCCATCAAAATAGATCACAATTACTCAAATAAAAATCATATTCGATATTAGTTCAAGGCAAATAATCATAATAAAATTGCAATAAATAGATAAAAGAGAATATACCACTTATTGTTGGAAAAATAGCTTCCTCTAGGGGCCTCAGCAATGGGGTTTATCTCCTCATATTAACCATGTTCTCAAAATATGTTTTTATAGCTCAAAAGTGTACAAGGAGGTGAAAAAGTGATAACACAGCCGATTCGCAACAGTGTGAAGGTGTTGCAGAATCTCTGTTACAAAGTGGAAACAGTAGCTAAAGACCTAATGCAATTACTGTTGATAAACGATAGATGGGTTCTGCTGTTGAATAGCGATAGTGTTCTGCGACAGATACTTATGCGTCAATGTTCTTCATGTTCTTCCTCTTCAGCGGCAGCAGCAGAATAAGGTATTTTCCTACAACTCGATCTCTGGAGCTCTGTGGTGTTCTAAACTTCTCTGAAAGGCTTCGTACTTCTTTTTGTGACTCGTCCCAGCACTTTTGTACTTCACAGGATGATTAAATCCCGAGAAATCTTCCACTTCCCTCCACCAAAAGTCTCGGACTTTTGTTTCTCTTTTCTACACGTCTCTGGAACACATTTGTTTACGCATCTCAGTTGTTTCTACTCTTCCAAACTCTCTCTAAGATATAGTCGAATCTTTGGGAAAATATTTTTTCCATTTACCAATCAATCCCACGAGCAAACTCGGCTAAAACTTCTCCAAACCAATGTAACAGAGACCCGAGAAACTCATGTCCCTTCTTTGAGTCATCTCGATGATTCAACCAAATTCGATCAAAACAAAATCAATTACCAACCCTGTTTGGTTAACTTGAGTCCAGCTCAACACAAATCCGAGATTGAATCTCGTGTAAACCCCTCCAAAATATGAACCCTAATTTTGTTCTCAACTGCCGAATATTTCCCGCCAATTTTCTGTTCAAATAGGGAAGAACAGGGATGTCCCCTAACCAGAGTAGGGGTCCTTTAGCAGCTTCCTTAAGGGGTATCCTGGGGTGCCCCTTATCCAAACCGGGGGTCCTAATAGCAAGTGTCCTCCGGGTTCTTTCCGACAACTTTTTGAGCCAATTTTTTTCTAAAAATGTTTATTGGCCAAAAATACCTACAAATAAATAAAACACCATAATAAGTACAAAAATGAGCCCTAACAATATATAGAATTGAGATAAATCGGACACAAAAATGTGTCTATCAAATACCCCCAAACATATTATTTGCTAGTCCTCGAGCAAAAATAAAATAGAAATAAAATCGTAACTCATTGTTACAGGCATCGTCGATTGCATTTAGCGTATGCAATAAGCCTTTAAACCCCTAGGTGTCTCTAGTGGCGGAGTGTTGTCTCTGGAGAGCTTACCAGAGGTATGCCCACAAAACCTTTATACTCCAGACCCTAGCTATCTACACAGAACCTTGGAAGGCACTAAAGAATCTCCTTGGTTGGAATACTTATTGACTACAGGAGGAAGTACCCTGATGTGAAATTCCAATTGTTGTACACGAGTTCGCACTCAAGCATACTAAAATTCATATAAAGTGACAGAGCTCTACTCAGATAGTCGCATCCAAACTCAGAATCAAACAAATCACATGGATAGATTAAGAAGATGGATATAGAAAAACATAGATGGTTTTGATGTTGACTAAGGTGAACGGTGTTTCTCATATCTGTCTGAAGGCCACTGCCGTAATGAACCTATCCTAATGGACTGAGATACCGGTCTGACTAATATCAACACACTGGCATATACAAGGGTACCAGTGGTCGATAATCTTAACTCTAGGCCAACACAACTGACATATACAAGGGTTCCAGTGGTCGACTTTATTGAATTTATTCCAGTTGGTCTGATGGTCTGGTCTCAATTTCTCTTTTTTTTTTTTCTTTTTTTTCTACTTTTTTTCTTTTTTTGTATTTTTTTTTGTATTTTTGTATGGCTATCTCAATCACTCTATTTCACCCTAGAAATGGTAACAACTTGAATCGTGAGCGCCACCTAATCACTTAGAGAAACATATTTTAAAAAGAAAAAAAAATAGAAGTGAAAAGGACTCAATGAGATATGGCGAAACTACCATGTTATTTCTAACACCTGAGCTCTGTGATTTTATGAATAGACTCTTTAGATGTTTCCATCTAATCAGATTGGTCCCTCAACTCCTACAACCAAAATGCTTCCATCCACTTAGATTGGGTAGTTCCATCCTTAATAAGGATAAATTTCTAGGATCTAGAGTTTATTTATTGCAACGAAAAGGTAAGAAAAAGTCAAAAAGTTCTACCCCACCCCCAAACTTAAATCTAACATTGTCCTCAATGTTTCTAATTAAAGAACAGTACCAAAAATATAAGTAACATGAGGAAATAGTAAAGAGAGAAGTCGGAAAGATAGTACCTGGGTGAAGTGTAACCAAAAACCTATAAAAATAATATACAGATGGTCAATCAAGGTAAACAAGGTCCTCCATAGGGACCTCCTCAACATCACCTGTAGGAAAAGGCTCTATAAAGGGCTTCAATCGCTGAGCGTTAACCTTCGAAGAACTACTACCATCTGGTGTCTCAATCTCAACAGCGCCATGAGAAAAAACAGTACGGACCACAAAAAGACCGGTCCATCGAGAGCGCAACTTCCCAGGGAATAGATGCAACCGAGTGTCATATAGAAGAACTTTTTGACCTGGAGAAAATGACTTTCGTAAAATATTCCTATCATTCACAAGTTTCATTTTGTTATTATACTCCTTAGCACTATCGTATGCATCTCTACGAATCTCGTCCAACTCATTGATCTGGAGATTTCTTTGAGCTCCTTCCTTGTCAAGTGAAAAGTTTAAGTTCTTAATAGCCCAATAGGCTCGATGCTCTAACTCAACAGGCAGGTAACATGCCTTGCCAAACACTAAATGATAAGGTGACATTCCAATGGGTGTCTTAAACGCAGTACGGTAAGTCCATAAGGCATCACTAAGCCTCGACGACCAGTCTTTCCTATTTGGATTAACTGTTTTCTCTATAATACGTTTAATTTCCCTATTGGAAACCTCTACCTAACCACTAGTCTGAGGGTGATATGGGGTTGCTACTTTATGGGTAATATCGTATTGTTCATTAAAAGAGCAAACGGTCTATTACAAAAGTGTGAACCTCCATCACTAATTATAGCTCGCGGCGTACCAAAACGTGTAAGTATATTCTCTTTCAAAAACGGGACTACGACCCTGTGGTCATTCGTTTTACACGGAACCGCCTCAACCCACTTAGACACATAGTCTACAGCGACAAGTATGTAAAGATAACCAAACGAAATAGGAAATGGACCCATAAAATCAATGCCCCACACATCAAAGACCTCAATCACTAAAATAGGGTTCAAAGGCATCATATTTCTACGGGAAATGGTTTCTAACTTCTGGCAACTCTCACAAGAAACACAATGACTATGGGAATCTTTAAACAACGAAGGCCAGTAAAATCCACACTACAAAATCTTAGCAGCAGTCTTCTTAGCACTAAGATTCCCCCCACATGCATGTTCATGACAAAAGGAGATAATACTAGACTGGTCACTCTCAGATACACATCTCCTAATAATCTGGTCCGGACAATACTTAAACAGATAAGGATCGTCCCAAAAGAAATGCTTAACCTCGGCTAAAAACCTAGAACGATCTTGCTTACCCCAATGTTGAGGCATTCGACCAGTAACAAGATAATTCACTATATCTGCATACCAAGGTGATTGGGAAACAGAGAACAATTGTTCATCAGGAAAACTATCCCTTATAGGAAGGGAATTATTAGGGGAACTAACAACTAGCCTAGAAAAGTGGTCTGCTACCACATTCTCTGTACCCTTTTTGTCTCTAATGTCTGGAAAAAATTCTTGTAACAAAAGGATCCATCTAATCAATCTAGGTTTGGTATCCTTCTTAGACAAAAGGTATTTCAAAGCAGCATGATCAGTATAGATTACGATCTTAGAAACTAATAAATAGGATCTAAACTTATCCAAGGCAAACACGATGGATAGCAATTCCTTCTCTGTAGTTGTATAGTTCATTTGGGCATCATTCAGAGTTTTGCTAGCATAGTAAATCGCATGGAGTAATTTGTTTTCTCTCTGACCTAGCACAACGCCTATAGCATAATCTGAAGCATCACACATAATTTCAAAGGGTAGGTTCCAGTTAGGTGCCTTGACTATCGGGGCAGTAGTGAGTAAAGTTTTAAGCTTATCAAAAGCCTTTAAGCAAGCATCATCAAAGACAAACTTAACATCTTTTGCAAGCAAATTGCAAAGAGGTCTAGAAATCAAGCTAAAATCCTTAATGAATCGACGATAAAAACCTGCATGCCCTAAGAATGACCTAATATCTTTTACGGTTTTTGGGACCTGTAGAGTCTTAATAAGGTCAATTTTGGCTTTGTCTACCTCTATACCCTTTGAAGAAACGATGTGCCCTAAGACAATTCCTGATTCAACCATGAAATGGTATTTTTCCCAATTAAGTACTAAATTATTTTCCTTACACCTAGTCAATACTAATGTCAAATGATGCAAGCACTCATCAACTGATGAACCAAACACTGAAAAATCATCCATAAAGACCTCTAAAAACCGTTCTACCATATCAGAGAATATGCTCATCATACAATGCTGAAAAGTCGCAGGGGCATTACATAACCCGAAAGGCATGCGTCTATACGCAAAGGTACCAAAGGGACAGGTAAAAGTGGTTTTCTCTTGGTCTTCTGGGGAAATAACTATTTGATTATAACCGGAGTAGCCATCTACGAAGCAATAATGACTATGTCCAGCTAATCGCTCTAGCATTTGGTCGATAAAAGGAAGAGGAAAGTGATCCTTCCTTGTGACCTTGTTCAATTTCCTATAGTCAATACACACACTCCATCCCGTGGTCACTCGGGTTGGGATTAATTCAGTATTATCATTCTGGACTACAGTGATACCTGATTTCTTGGGGACAACCTAAACAGGGTTGACCCACTTACTGTCTGAAATTGGGTAAATAATACCCGCATCTAACAACTTAAGCACCTCTTTTCGAACTACCTCTTTCATGTTAGGGTTCAGTCGACGTTGCATCTCCCTAGAAGGTTTGGAGTCTTCCTCTAAATGAAGCTGATGCATACACACAATAGGACTTATACCCTTAATGTCTGTTATAGTCTACCCTAAAGCTTCCTTATTGTCTTGAAGTACTTTTACTAGCCTACTTTTCTGATCACTATCCAAATCGGAAGCTACAATTACAGGTAAAGTCTCATATGGGCCTAAAAACACATACTATAGAGTATCGGGTAGTGGTTTAAGGTCCAACTTTGGGGGCTCTTCTAAAGAAGGAATTAGGGTAGTCTCAGAAACTAGTAACAGTTCGAACCTAGCTTTCTATCTCTCAGTGTCTAACACAGGGGTAGAATCTAATAGAGCATTCACTTGTTCAATAGTGCTATCGTCATCAAAATCTAAACCAAAATGGGATAAACAACTTTCTAAGGGGTCTTCAAATAAAATGTTAGGTAATGACTTCTGAACTAAGGCTTCTATCATGTTCACCTCTTCAACACATGTGTCATCTAGATCATAAGGTATCTTACTGACGTTAAAAATGCTCATCTCTATAGTCATATTACCAAAAGATAAATTCATCACACCATTTCGACAGTTAATGATCGCATTCGACGTAGCTAAAAACGGGCGACCTAAAATCATAGGTATCTGGTTCTCTGGGTCAGGGACAGGTTGAGTATCTAGGACCACGAAATCCACTGGATAGATAAACTTGTCGACCTCAATAAGGACATCCTCAATAACACCTCGAGGAATTTTAATAGACCTATCAGCTAACTGCAGCGTTATCTGAGTAGGTTTCATTTCACCAAGTCCTAGCTGTAAGTACACATGGTACGGAAGTAGGTTCACACTGGCTCCTAAATCAAGTAAATCTTTTTCTACCATGAGTTTA
Source organism: Papaver somniferum (assembly GCF_003573695.1). Lineage (NCBI taxonomy): Eukaryota > Viridiplantae > Streptophyta > Magnoliopsida > Ranunculales > Papaveraceae > Papaver > Papaver somniferum. The sequence continues at coordinate 102,870,159 of NC_039359.1, read as the reverse complement.
CCTATTGTACAAGCAATGGTAGGGGAACCTGGGTCTTTGTACTTTGGAGTTGTAGTGTTTTGAATAATTGAACATACGTGACTATCTAAAAAGGCTTTTTTATGGACGCTAAGTTTTCGCTTTCGCGTACACATATCCTTAAGGAACTTGGCATAAGCAGGAATTTTCCTAATTGCATCTAATAAAGGAAGGTTTATGGTAACTTGATTAAAAACCTCCAATATGTCATTAAAGTTCGATTCCTTCTTTGTTGGTACTAATAGCTGAGGAAATGGGGCTCTTGTCACAGAATCAGACCTCTCAGGAACTGAGTTGGCATCATCATAAATTTTATCAGTTTCCTTAGCTAGTGGTCCTGAGGGGTGAACTACAGTATGTTCACTATCGGGCATGGTTACCTGATTGTCTACTATTCTACCACTCCTAAAGGTTCTAATAGCATTCAATTGATTCGATGGTTTTTTACCTACTTCATGAACTTCTCTAGGATTGGGATTAGTCTGACTAGGGAACCTACCATTAATTCTCTCACTTAAGGTCTTAGCTATTTGGCCGACTTGAAGTTCTAACTTAGCAAGGCTCTGAGCATTAGTTTGAAAATTCTGCTTGGTTTCCTGTTGAAAACTAACATGGCTCTGTGCTAACATTTCCTGAGTTTTTGCTAACATCTTAATAGATTCCTCTAAGTTAGTCGTTTTATTTTCTGGGCCTGATGTATTCCTAGTGTAGCCAAAACCCGGGGGAGCATTAGAATTATTAGACTGACCCTGACTCTGGCCCTTAGACCATGAAAAGTTTGGATGGTTCCTCCAACCAGGATTATAGGTTTCTGAATATGGGTCAAACTTCTGACGATTATCAAACCTAGTATTATTATATAGAGCATTGGCTTGCTCTTCATTATTCTGGCCTTCCCAAAAAGTCTCCAATCTACCACTAGTGTTACCCACTTCTAAAGATTCTAACCTTTTCTCTATAGCAGCAATTTTGGCATCTGATTCATAGCCTCCTTCTACCCTATTAACGTTTCCTCTGCCGAGAAGAATTGTTTTCTGGGGTCCCCTACTACTTTCCCATTGTTGGGTCTTTTCGGCGACTTCATGCAAATATGTCATCGCGTCATCAACTGTTTGGTTCTCAAATCCACCAGTACACATAGATTTTACTGTGGTTGTGGTGGATAATCTAAACCCTCATAAAGGATCTGAACTAACCTAACCTTCTCTAAACCATGATGAGGACATTGGGCTAATAAATCATTGAACCTTTCCAAATACCTATACAAAGTTTCTCCCTCCTGTTGACAAAACGTCCAGGTTTGCGTCCTAATAGACGATGTTTTGTGCCTAGGGAAAAAATTGTTCAAAAAGGCAGATGTAAGTTGTTCATACGTTTCGATTGACCCGGAAGCCAAACTATATAGCCACGATTTAGATTTATCTTTCAGGGAAAGGGGGAATAACCTAAGTTTCAAAGCATCATCATCTAGGTTTCTAATCCTGAGGGTACTACAAATTTCCTCAAAGTCCCTAACATGGAAATAGGGGTTTTCATTTTCTTTCCCAAAAAAGATTGGGAGCAGTTGTAAGGTCCCAGGTTTAAGTTCATAAGTTGCTTCCGTCTCAGCTAACCTGATACATGAGGGGCGAGTAGTCCTAGTTGGATTAAACAAAGCTTTCAAAGTTGTGATTTTTGGCGCTATCGGAGCAACATGGATTCTCTCCTCAGTCAAAGGACGTTCAAAAACAGACTCTTCAAAAGTCGGACTCTCTAGATTAAGGTAATCGAGACGCTTCGAACTACTAGGTTTCTCTTTAATAAATCTACCTAGTGCGTCTCTTTTATGTTCAGGCATACAATAGAATTTTCTAAATTGGAAGGGTAAGCAAACACAGATCAAGGCCGACTCAACCAAATCAAACCTATTGATTTCTAGCAAACAAAAAGCATGATGGCTCCACTTAGATTGTTTCTATACCATCTTCTAATCCTTCGAACGGGAATTCGTTTCAATTTAAGAAAACCCCCCTGGAATCAATCCGAGTTAAAGTAAGTTGAATAGAGGCGAGGGAAGCTCGGTGGAGCTTTGATACCCAAGGCCTCACCGGTATTACAAGGTGGCGCAGTCACGCATTCAACTTACAGAAACCGTCAAGAACTTCGAAGTATGCTTAAAAGAGTAACCAATATTTTTCGAATGACTTTCCTGTTAAGCTCGTTACCCTATCGGTTTCGTTCTAGTCAAAATTTTAGGCTTAGGTTCGCGTAGGTTACGTGTTCCTAAAGCGGGCCAGAAGAGAACGGTGATGAAATCCGAACCTTTATCTTGTATGGCCAGGCCTTTCCCTTTACTATAAAAATAAATTTCCGTATTCAATCCTCAACATATATGCATATGAAGGAGTCCAGTAACTCGCTGACAGGGGATTCGCGAGTGTTTAGAATCTTACCTCCCGTTCCAGACGGGGGATGAATCGGTTGTAGTCGACTCGGGCCACTGACTCCAATGTCAAGTGTACGAACCCAAGGTGCAGAGACAATATCGTAATTGTCCTCCTTCTCTGCAAAAAGTTTATATTTAAAGTACCCTTCCGTAGGGTAATAAAAAAATAATGTCCCAAAGTCCAAAAGTCCAAAAAGAAAAGAAAAATTACAAAAATAATAAACCCTAATACCGTTTTTTTTTTCTAAAAGAAAATAAACAAACCCTAAACTAAAACTGTCTAAAATAAAATTGTCTTCTTTTCTGTTCTTTTTGCTTTCATCTTTAGCTCCAAGTCTTTATGAAATCACCAAACTCTTTGGCTCACTTTTCTTTATGATCCAAAACCCGTAGACACAAGATAAATACCCAAAAACATAAAAAAGAACAAAAAAATAAAAAATAAAAAAAATAAATCTAGAACCCTAAAAACAAGTCCGCGTCGGCGGCGCCCAAAATTGATGTGATTTGTAGATAGTGGTAAAAATTGATTCGATTCTCGAACTTGTGAAGGATAACTTTAGACTTAAATTCAAAACTAAATAGAAAACTCACTAATAATTATAACAAACACTGACAAAGTTGGTGTCGATATTAAAAGAATACTGAGGCTAAGATTCCACTATTTTCCAAGTTTAAGGTGATTTAATCCAATCTTTGTATTCATGCAATTTTCTTGTTCAATTTGATTCTTACTATTGCAACAAGTAGATTTTCAAAAGCAATAATTGTAAATACCAAGCATGAAGCATCAAAAGTCTTAAACTAAGCATACTTCATCAAAATAGATCACAATTACTCAAATAAAAATCATATTCGATATTAGTTCAAGGCAAATAATCATAATAAAATTGCAATAAATAGATGAAAGAGAATATACCACTTCTTGTTGGAAAAATAGCTTCCTCTAGCGCCTCAGCAATGGAGTTTATCTCCTCATATTAACCATGTTCTCAAAATATGTTTTTATAGCTCAAAAGTGTACAAGGAGGTGAAAATTGATAACACGGCCGATTCGCAACAGTGTGAAGGTGTTGCAGAATCTCTGTTACAAAGAGGAAACAATAGCTAAAGACCTAATGAAATTACTGTTGATAAACGATAGATGGGTTCTGCTGTTGAATAGCGATAGTGTTCTGCGACAGATACTTGTGCGTCAATGTTCTTCGTGTTCTTCCTCTTCAGCAGCAGCAGCAGCAGAATAAGGTATTTTCCTGCAACTCGATCTCTGGAGCTCTGTGATGTTCTAAACTTCTCTGAAAGGCTTCGTACTTCTTTTTGTGACTCGTCCCAGCACTTTTATACTTCACAGGACGATTAAATCCCGAGAAATATTCCACTTCCCTCCACCAAAAGTCTCGGACTTTTGTTTCTCTTTTCTACACGTCTCTGGAACCCATCTGTTTACGCATCTCAGTTGCTTCTACTCTTCCAAACTCTCTCTAAGATATAGTCGAATCTTTGGGAAGATATTCTTTTCATTTACCAATCAATCCCACGAGCAAACTCGGCTAAAACTCCTCCAAACCAATGTAACAGAGACCCGAGAAACTCATGTCCCTGTTTTGAGTCATCTCGATGATTCAACCAAATTCGATCAAAACAAAATCCATTACCAACCCTGTTTGGTTGACTTGAGTCCATCTCAACACAAATCCGAGATTGAATCTCGTGTAAACCCCTCCAAAATATGAACCCTAATTTTGTTCTCAACTGCCGAATATTTCCCGCCAATTTTCTGTTCAAATAGGGAAGAACAAGGATGCCCCCTAACCAGAGTAGGTGTGCCTTTAGCAGCTGCCTTAAGGGGTGTCTTGGAGGTGCCCCTTATCCAAATCGGGGGTCCGAATAGCAAGTGTCCTCCGGGTGCATTTCGACAACTTTTCGAGCCAATTTTTTTCCAAAAATGTTTATTGGCCAAAAATACCTACAAATAAATAAAACACCATAATAAGTACAAAAATGAACCCTAACAATATATAGAATCGAGACAAATCGGACACAAAAATGTGTCTATCACCCATGAACATGAAAAGCAGTGGAATCCCGAGTCCCAGTAAATTCTTCATCCCGTGACATATTTTGTATATAATTTTTTATTTTTATATTTAAGCTTAGAATCAATTCAACAAAGTCCGAGTAAACGACAACCTTATTTACTACTATCAAAAATATCATCAACACTACAAAATACATATGGTTTACGTGTTTTATGGATCATTATGTAAGAGGGAGTGGTTTTCATGTTGAGATGAAAGTATTGACTAAGGGGGAGAGATACATATCACCGTAGTATTGTTGTCGAAGTTATGATATAAGAACTTTGATACTGTGTAATAATACTATGACACTGTATAACAATGATTGAGAGCTTTTGTTTTCTCATTGTTATGGCTACGGATCTTCAACAACCATGATGCTGAATTGAACATCTATGGATTCATGGGAGTACTTGGAAAAGATGAAGTTTTCGAGTAATGTTGAAGCACCAAGGATATCAAGCATGTGGACGAGAAGCTACAAAGTTTTATTTATTTTGTGATCCATATGTATTGATAGTTTTGCCATTAAAATTGACAAAGGGTGAGATTGCTAGAGCATTGCTCGGTCTAACTCGCATGCGTTGTTATCTCAAGTATGTTTGTCAAGTTTAGTTGTCAAAACTATATGTCTTGATTTCAGACTACTTATAGCTAAGTCTTGGACTAGGACAGTTAAGTGTAGTTGAGCTCCAGACTCCATGGCGATCATCTTACGAAGACGAAGAACTACTCAAGGAACCAGTGGAACTTCATCCGACTAGAGGTATGTGGAGACTTGAACTTATCTATCACTCAAAAATCCACCTCTTTATCTCCTATTCTTGAGATAAAGTCGTATAAGTATGATAGTTTTCATACATACACATTTTCTATTTCGAGCCGAATTTACTCGCCTATATTTTTCTTAAAATATGTGTTGGTAAGCTTTTGCTTTAACCACTTTTCATCTTAAGTCATGATGACGTTTCAATCTTGAAAATAGCTTTGATAACGATAGTTGTGAATAACGACTGTTATAACATTATAGAAGAATGTTTCAATGATTGAAATGTAGAGTTGAGATTACGTATCCATTTAGGATATAAGCATATATAGTGTGTTCGCACATTAGTGTATAAATTCATGTGACGGAAACCAAGTATGTGCATATGTGTGAATACGGTATTGGTGAAGGAGACAGGTCGGGTACGCGTACCCATACGCGTGCCAGCGGAAGTTTTCGAACCGAAAATTTCTGCTGAGTTTGTAAGTTTACAAACTGTTCAACCAGTCACCTTAGGTACGCATACCCGTACGCGTACCCACGGAAGTTTTCGACCGAAAATTTATGTTGAGTTTGTAAACTCAAATCCGGTAGGTATGGTACACATACCCGTATGCTTACCTAAGCAGGTTATATTTCTCAAATCGGAAGTTCATGAACTTAAACAATAAATCAATAAAGAATGTAATCTTTGCAAACCGTGGATATATTGTTCATGAATTTATTCAAGTGAATCAAACCTATTTTGTTTCAATTGTGTCTATTCATAAAGACCAAAGCAATTGAACAACTCTTCAACTAGTTCTTTGAAGTCATTTGAACTAGTTGTGAAGAAGATGAATACGGTTAATATGAAGTGCTCACATGGCTAACCATTGGTTAACTATTTTTGAACCAACTAAGTGTTCACGTTTAGGTACGGTTACTCAAACCTAAATGAAATACATTTCATTTGTGTGTGACAAGCTAAGTTTCGATCTAACGGTTGAAAGATATTAGCTTGGTTAAATCAGGGTTTTCATCTAACGATGAATATTAAATGCTTTGTTACCAAGGTAACTTAGATTGCAAACCCTGATTTGAAAACTATATAAAGGAGACATCTAGCAAATAGAAAAACTAATCCCCACACCTCCTATGTGATACTAGTTGGTTTTCTAGAGTCGGTTCTCCTTTAACCTTAGGTTTCTTCTCGAGACCCTGTAGGTTAACGACTGAAAGACTTTATTGGGTTGTGAAGCCAGACGAAACTACTTCTCTTGTAGTTGAGTGATCTGATCTTGCCATTTTCTATTTTACCAGTTCAATTAAATAATTGACTTGAGATTATATCTCCGATAGGGAAAGATAAAAATGAAATCACAAACATATTCGTCTCATCGTTTGTGATTCCGCAATATCTAGTTTCGCTACCATACGATTTAGATTATTGTGAGGTGATTGATAATTCTAGGCTGTTCTTCGGGAATATAAGTCCGGGTTATCGATTGGTTCATGTTCACCTTGATTTTATCAATAGATGGAACAAAACTCTTAGGTTTATCTGTGGGAGACAGATTTATTTATTATCATACACTTTTCTGTGTGATACATATTTGTTTATTAAAGTCTTCGACTTTGGGTCGTAGCAACTCTTGGTTGTGGGTGAGATCATCTAAGGGAATCAAGTGTGTAGTATCCCACCGGGATCAGAGACGTAAGGAGCGCAACTGTACCTTGAATCAGTGTGAGATTTATTAGGGATCAACTACAGTCCAGACTGAAGTTAGTTTGTAGTGGGCTAGTGTCTGTAGCGGCTTAATACAGTGTGGTGTTCAATCTGGACTAGGTCCAGAGTTTTTCGGCATTTTCAGTTTCCTCGTTAACAAAATTTATGGTGTCTGTGTTATTTATATTCTGTATTATATTTTGTTATATAATTAAAATATCACAGGTTGTGCGTTAGAATCAATCAATTAGAATATCCAACCTTTTGTTGTTGATTTAAATTGATTGACACTTGGATATTGGTCTTTGGTACCATACAAGTTATCTCTCTTGTATTTGATAAAGACTCACAGATTTCTATTTGTTTGAGTATGGATCAAATCGAGAGATCGAGATAAAAACTCCTTGATATACTTTTTATTAAGATTGAGTCTGACTGTCTAGTTGATTCTCTTAAAAGTATATTAGAGTTAGTCCATACAGATTACTAATCGAAATATTGGGTGAGGTTGTTAGAGACCCGCTGTTTCACTAAGAGCCAGGCAAACTTCATCTTTTTGTTGTTTTTGGTGAAGCCGTCTATCCGGAGAGGGAAGTACCCTAATTAGGCGAAATATTTTATGACCGCTCGTTTAAATACTTCTGTGGGATCAAGAATCTCTACGAGTACCGTTGGTGGGAAACTAGATAATTGCAGTTTATTAGTTTTTGATTGATTTGATTGACTAACGGTTGTTGAGCTTTGATTGCACCTAGTTTGTTTATTCTTTAGAATCTTCTCTTCTGATATAAGATTCTCTCAAACTAGATCGAAGTGTCGACTGGATCTTTAGAACTGTTTGTAGATCTAAAGACATCTTGTGATAATCCATTGTTAACAGACTCTGTTTTGTGTGTGATTGATCACAAGAGATTCAAGTGGTGTTGTGAAGGTTTCATTGAAGATTAAAGAAGATTTGAAGACGAATAAGATTTCTTATTGGTTTCTCATATCTTTGTGTAGCACCAACCTTGATCGGCTGGGATCCAACTAGAATCAGATTTATTCGATTGATTAGTTGTGTGAGATCGGCATCGCTTTCTAGTTTCTTGTTAGATGCTATATTGATTGATTTCAAATCTAAACTCTGCTACTTCGATAGTTGTTGGATAGATTGATCTAACCAGGCAAAAGAGTTTATTAGTTTAAACGGAAGAGCCTTTGCATATGACTTGAGATATCTTTATCTGGAAAGAATCAATAGAGTTGTTACCAAACATATTTGTTGTTCCTTTACTGTTTGGAATACGATCCAAAGGAATTGTTCCAGTGCGTGCACTTATTGAATGTCGTAAGCACAAGGATACTGAAGAAACTAAGTGAACTAGGTTTAGTTGCTTGGTCTCAACTATACGAAGTTGGTTTAGATTTTGTATAGCGACTTAATTATGAGAGTGTTCAATTCTGGACTAGGTCCCGGGGTTTTTCTGCATTTGCGGTTTCCTCGTTAACAAAACCTTTCTGTGTCTTTTACTTTTCTATTTCCGCAATTATAATTTTTTATTATAATTAGAAGTAAAATACACAAACATTAACTCCGCATTACTTGATAATGATCCTATATAGTTTGGTTAAGTTCGAACCTATTATCAAGTAATCACACTTTGGTTGTTGTATTGTCTTGATCTCGTATCCATAAACGATCACACAAAGTGTAAATACCGATTTGTCGTATTGTCTCCACTTAGTTTATAGACAATAACTTTCGGTAAGAGGACTTATATGTGAATAAATTAAAGATTGTGGTGTATTTGGGTACCCTCGTATTTTCAAATCCCAATGAAGTATTTAAGTCGTTAACCTATAATGGTTTCAGGAAAAACCTAGGTTAAAGGAGAATTGACTCTAGTCGCAACTAGTATCACACGAGAAGTGTGGGGATTAGGTTTCCCAGTTGCTAGAGTTCTCCCTTATATAGTCTTCAAATCAGGGTTTGATAACTTTGGAACAAAGCAATCAATATTCATCGTTAGATGAAACATGATTCAAGATTCAAGCTAATATCTTTCCACCGTTAGATGGTCTTTAGCTTGTTATACACAAATGAAATATACCTTCATTTAGATATGGGTAACCGTACCTAAACGTTTATATTGAGTTGGCTCAATAACAGTTAACCGAAGTTAGCCATATGAACACTTTTCTCTTAACCTTGTTCAACTTAAAACTTCTAGATCAATTGTTAATCAAATGAATCTAATTGTGTTACTCATAGACTTGTTCAATTGTTTATATTCTCATAGAAGTATACGAGACACAATTGAAGCAAAATCGGATTGATTCAAAAGAATTAGTTCATGAACATTTTAGCCACGGTTTGCAAAGATTGAATTCCTTAATTCATAAATGTATTTGTTCATGAATGTGAAATTATACCTAACCGATTTAATAACTTGAACCACATAAATTTACAAACGGGTACACGAACCTAAGTTCCGGACAATGGTCACAATCCAACAGTTTGCAAACGGGTATGCAAACATTAGCTCCGTACCGAACTCAGTTGAAACCGTTTGTGAACGGGTATGCAAACTTGGTTCCCGGACTTCAACGGTGAAATCAGTTTGCGAACGGGTATGCAAACTTAAGTACCCTGACTTAAACAATTGAATAAGTTAGGTTTGCGAACGGGTATTCAAACTTCCGGTCCTAAATTCCATCAAAACAGTTCGTACAAAAAGTATACAAACCGTAATGTATCCAGACATGGATTTTAGCTCTTAACTCCCATTTGAATCATTGCAACATTATTAGAAGATGACAATAGATGTCTCACACAAACTATTAGCTTATAAGCAATTTTCAAGTGATCGAATGATCAATACGAAACATTCCGAGCCTACATCAAATGATTGTCTCACACAAATCATGGAAGATGTTACCAGGCGATTTTCACATGATCATCTTTTGACATTCATCAAGAATAATGATGAATGTGGTTAAAGCAAAAAGCTTTCCAATACATATTTCGAGAAAGATATAAGTGAGTTAAACTAAGCTCGAAATATCAAATGTGTATAACGTAAAGTCTATATAGCTATACGAATTTTGTCTCAATAGGAGATAGAATTGAATAGACTTCTGAGTGATAGATGAGTTCAAGTCTCCACATACCTTTTGTTGATGAAGTCCCACAAGCTCCCCTTAATAGTTATTCGTTTTCAATCGATGAACGCCGTGAAGTCTAAAGCTCAACTACACATTCTATCCTAGTCCGAGACATAGCTATAAGTAGACTAGAAATCAAGACTTATAGTTTTGACAACTAAACTTGATAAACTAGCTTAAGATAGCAACGCTTGCGATTTCGACCGAACAGTGCTCTAACAATTTCCCACTTTGTCAATTTTAGTGACAAAACTATCAATACATATGTATTACAAAATAAATAAACTTTGTAGCTTCTCATCCAAATGCTTGATTTTCTTGGTTCTTCAACATTCCTTGAATTCTTCGTCACTCCAAGTACTACAGTGATTCTGAAGTGTTCAACTTAGCATCATAGTTGTTAAAGATCCATAGCCATAACAATAAGAAAATAATTGTTCTCAATTATTGTTGTCATAGTATTATTACGCATCATCAAAGTTCAATTGTATCACAACTTTGACAATAATACTATGGTGATATGTACCACTCCCCCTTAATCAATACTTCATCTTACAATAAAAACCACTCGCCCTTATATAATGATTCATAAACCATATATGTATATGTAGTGTGAACTACAAAATAATTCTCCCCCTTTTTGTCAATATAAATTGGAAAAGGTACGAAAACTAGCGGGATCATAATGAAATTCTCAAAGAGATACTTCATGACTAAAAGAGACACATAAACTTTGTTTCGATGATTTCACATAGTCGAAACTTAGTGTATTCAACAAGGAGTTTATAAAGATACAAGATAACTCATATAATATTCCACAGCCGCACTCCCCATAAAGATTTGGCAATTAAGCACAAGTTCAGTTAAGAATTCTCCCCCATAAAATGTCATTACCGAAAAAAAAACAAGAGCGACCTCACTATTCAAGAAAAGAAGGATTTCTTTGGACATTAACAAATCACGTGAAACATGAATTTGTATCCAGTAAACTCAATTAAATTAACCACAAAGAAACCTTAATGATTAATTTAATCGGAAATGCTCAATAAGAAAACTTACGAAGCCATACAGTACTTTCACATAGAAGTGGATCAGGGAAAGATCAAAACTGCGGAATATTCAAAGGTTCATTCTATTTTTCATCAAAATTTGCATAATGATACCGTAGACTTAATCTTTGACATATATGGGACAATCATAGTTCACGGACATAAAGAAACATATCCCATAACATTATTTGCAATATATAAAACCAACAAAGATTAATACTGCAAAATCATCTTCCAAATAACTTAGAATTTAAATAAATAAATCTAAAAACATTGCAAGATGAAAATCGTTGGAAATAGCTATGTGTAATCACAATATATGTTATTCCAAACCCTAGTTATCCTTCTTAAAACACAAGAATAAATTCTCATAAGAAGATTCCTAAATATTAAGAACCAACAAGCTAAAAAAAAAAACTCCTAAACCAACAAAACCTATCATGAACTGACACTACACCAAATTCAAGGATTAGTAACTAGAAGTTGCAATAGCTATCCCCTGTTGCGAAATTCAGTTGCGAAATTATTGCAACAGTTTAGTTCAGTTACAAAACTCGCAACAGTTTGTACTTGTTACAATTCGCAACTAAATAGAGTTGTACGCGTGCGGCTCGTGTATGTGGCTTCCTACACTTTCAAGATGACGGTTTCAGCCCATTCAGATATTCAGAGTCAGCTTAAAAACTGACTCACTCAATAAGATTATCGAGAACACCTCGTTCTCTTCTCAACCTCTCCTTTCTCTTCTCTCTCCCTCTCTCATTTTCTCCACCAGAATTTTTTTTCTCTCATCTGATAAGAAATCAGAACTTTGTAAACCTAGAAACCTCTGCTCCTCTCTCGTTCTCTTCTCTACCAGAAAAAAGTTCCCTCATCTGATTAAGAAATCAGAACTTTATAAACCTAGAAAACCCTTTTCGGTAATAATCCCTTATTTCTTTCCCAATTTCTTAAACCCTAGAAAATTACTCTGATTATCTACACATTTGAGATTCAAGAAGAAGATTCAGGTAGATCCTTACCTGTAAATCTGATATCTGATTTCAATATTGGGTTTTTGGATTTGTAATTGTGTTTAATTTTTTATTTCTAACTGTCAATCGTACTGAGGTAGAGAGGTGATTGCTCAATCTCAATCTGGTATTGGAAAAAATTTCTTTGATTGCTCTTACTGTTTGTCAAATCGTTGATACTTCTAATCGAGAGTAAGTTCTGAAAAACTCAAACCCTTTGTGTTTAGTTTGATTTTGTAATCTTTGATCTCTTCTAATCATTGTATTTCACTGTTACGGAGGAGTACCCAGAGGAGGAAGTGATTGAGAAGATCATATATAATAATAGTGGAGAGCATTTTGCAGAAATCAGTTCAAGAGCATGGAAAAGGAGAAGTCCTTGAAACTGTTGTGGAGATTAAAAATAGGCATGAGGCTGCTAAATATATTGAAAGGAGTCCATTGGGGATTTACCAGGCCAATGTTTGTCAGAGAAGAAACAGAAAATGTATGTGTATGGGTTTGGTCTTACTTCTCATCCTTATCCCTGTGATTGTTATCCCCATTGTCACTAGTTTCAAGAGCTCTTAGGAATCTACTTGTACTACTGTATAAATGAAAAGAAAAGAAGATATGTAGTGTTTATGTATATTTTTTTTTTCCAGTAATTCAGTTTTTGGTTTTCTTACTTAGTTGGAGTTGTGCTCAAGCTCCTCACATTATAGGAATTAGAAGTGTTCTTTTGAATATTTTTTATAAGGGATTGTATAAACATATACTTGTGATTGTAGTGGATTTTTCTGCTACTTTGCGCTGCGCTGCTTTTGTATGGATTCAAAACAACAATATCTCAGTGTCGATGCTAATGGATGGAGGTGCCACATCACAACTTGGGTTATGGATGTTTGATTTGTCTGTCACGCAACAAGTGCATGTAGTTTAGCTTATTCTAATAAAGCTTCCATGATTCAGTGTCTGTCTTACTCCGCCCATCTCTTTTAAAGTCGTTTTACACTGTAAATCTTATGGCAGGATCAAGTTCCTGATTCAGATCGTCGCTTCATTGGAGGATTACAAAAAACTCACTGCAGTATTATTCAATCTATTGTCGTACTTTATGAGTATAATCATCATAAAACCGAAGGTATTTTCTCAATTGAGTTTCTCAAAGCTATCTCAAAATGTCAATATAGTTGCAAGATACTAACATTGAGTTCTTATGGATAACGATATGTCTCAGGATATTGGGATGTTTTTGTATGGAGTACAGGTTTTTTTTAGGGAGTTATTTAGTCAAGTCTTTTTGCAAGGTTTTAAAGTACCCTGCTGTTTTCTAATAAATCTTAGATATTTTCATATTATGCTTTACATTCCATCTATAATTATTGATTTGTTTCTCTTGTTATGTCAGACTGAGAGAACACCAAAGTCTATGATGCTGGCGGGGAATTGATTCGGCAAAAGGTCAAGGTTTGGTGGCCCCATGACAAGAAGTAAGAAAAAATCATGGTTATGAATTTCAGAATTAGTTCTAATAGTTATCTGCATGATGATTCTCGAGTTCATATTCCCCTATTGTGGATTCTTTAGTTCTGATTGCTATGTATAGTGTTCGCTTTTGTTTTCAGGGTGATATATTTTAGGGTGTTGGTTTACTGATCTTTAATCGAGTAGAAAATAAATTATTACAGCTTTGTTTTCCTTGTATAGTAGATATTAATTTTCCTTCCAAGTGATTCAACTTTGAAACATTGTGTACAATTAACATTTTATGTTTATCAAGGCACGATCGAGTCTTATAATCGTAATCAGAAAATCACGAGGTGAATGTTCTGTAGATGAGCAGCTCTTCTGCTTTGTATTTATAATCGGACTTTGGTTTGAACTTCATGCATTATTATTTGATAAATGCAGGTTGTGTATTTAGATGGCGAGATATCAAAATTGGAACTGAAGAAGGAAAAATGGGAAGCTATTGAAGAGTTTGAACCAAAAGTAGGTATTAACTCGGTAGTACGATTATATATTGATTTTATAGTTGTTATAACTCATTTTTATATTTCTAACAAGAAGAATGAGTCTCTGAAATCAAACTTTCCCGTTATTTTTATGGAAATCCTTAGTTGACTATTGATGGTCTTGAGTTTTTTGATATGAAGTTGGATTCTCATCATTTTGATTATGGAAATATCTTTTCATGAAAGGCTTATATGACATTTTTGCTAGTTGGTTTGAAATACAAAATGGTCTTATATAGTAGCCTACATGTACAAGTCACCAAGAAAATATGGGATCTAACAATAAGCAAAAAATAGCAGAATTAACAAGCAGAAAAGGACAAAACATAATTTTAAGTTATACCCATACTTTGATTTGGAGGCTTTCTCGTGATACAATACTAGTGCAGTTTTTGTCTGCTTTAAGTATTGTTGTTAATTTGTGGTTTGGTACTTTACCAGGCATCAAAAGAAAAAAGGGAAAAAGGAATTGGATTCCCCAACCTTGCAAACAAAGAGAGACACTTCAACCAAAGGGTAAGTTATTATGACCTCATCTTATGTGGATTGGAGGAAACTAATGCGTAGAGCTTCATGTTCCTTTGTCTTATGTGGTAGGTGGGAATGTGTTTCAGTGAAAAATTCTGACCTAGCTGGTAAGTCTAGGGACAGTAATAACAAATACAAGGACAGTAGCAGTAAGGGAAGCAAGTCCAGCGATTAGATATCTACCAAAGCCAAGTAAAATGCATATGACATCAGTATTTGTGCTGCAAAAAAGTTCTATAATTTTGTTCTCATTATGATTCATTCTTTGTTGTGCTTCTAGCTAGTAGCATATTAAGTAGTAACTTGCACTTTGAAATTATTTTGTTGATAGGGATGAGTATTATGCATGAGGACTGCATCAGATATCTAAGGCTGAGCTTTCTAAATAGCAACTGCAAACTAGTAAGAGCTTTTACTTGGATAGTAAAACCTTTGTTTCCTTGTGTTCACAGGAAAGTATGCTTGATTAGTAGATGGCTGGCTCTCTTGGTCAATGCATCTGCAAGTCTTTCTGCCAGTCCAGGTTCACCAATGGTTCCATGGTTCCATGTTCACCAGTCCAGTCCTTCTGTTCCTTCTGGCAGTTTCTCAATAAGAATGTATACTTCTTGATTTTTATAGTGTTATGTAATTATTTTCACATTTGGAAGAGATTGTAGTTTGTTGAACTCTGTAAAATGAAGTGTTAATAATGTTCATTCAATTTCAAAAAAAAAATGTTAGATTAATTTGATTTCCAAATGTACGGGGTAACTTGATTTTGTTACAGGGAGCTCTAATTGTAGCCTAGTTTTGACCGGTCAAAATCACTATTTTTTTGATGTTGCAAAAAAAATCGCAATTGCAGCACCCTGTTGCGATCTCTTAATTTCACAATTGTTTCAAACTGTTGCGACCTCCTAATTTCGCAAGTGTTTGAAACTGTTGCGACCGAAAATTCGCAACTGCTTATCGTAACAGATTAAACTGTTGCAATCCTGCTTTGCAACTGAAATGTAACTTTGCTAATCACTAAAAATGGTGTAATGTGAAATCAAAGAGCTCTTCCGGAACCCTCATGAGTCTTGAGACCTTTGAGATTGTGATCGACAACATTTACTGCTTCTTCAGAGAAGATATCCTCATTGAGAAGATCTTTAATATGTGTCTTCATGAGAACAAGGTCAGAGTTAACCTTTGTCAACTTAGTTCTTAATACATCGAGACCCCTCATAATATCAATGAGCTGCAGTTTTTATTCCTCAAAGTATTTAAGAAAATCATGAACCACTTCGGCCGAAACCATCTCATCATTCTCAACATCTTGATGAGTATAAGCATAGTATCATGAGACATTAGAATAATCCTTAGGATTTTGACATTTGATATCATCAACATCTACTAGGGTTCTTTTCTTCTTCCCTTTGGACTCGAAACCAATACCTTTATTAAGAAAACCTCTTGCAAAATCACAAGTGCAAGAAGGTGAAGATATTCTTGACAAGAAGAAAATAACCTAGAGTACGCGTACGTGACTCAATATGATTGGTATTAAATGGTTTCTTAGGGAAGGATTTTAGGGTTTCTAAAATTGGTTCGTGACAAGTCAATACGGATACCCGTACGAAAACCAATATGGTCCCTAAAACAAAAACTTAAAACAAATGTAAAGTACATCTTTACATGGTGAAAAGAATACAACAAAAATTTTGCTACATGAAAATTTTCTTTCACAATTTTTTGGCTCAATAAATTTTGTGTTCTCAGAAGAAGAAAAATTAGAGCACAAAGGTAGCTTACAAAAAGTAAAAATACTTTTCCAATTTTAAGAAGTGAACACTCTATTCTAAACAAAACAATACTTTAGGCAAAGCTATCTGTAGACGATAGTTTATCTACGGACGATAAGAAAATAGCTAAACTAAACAGAAAGCATTATACAAAGAAGTATACCTGATTATTAAAAAATCTTACTCAACAAGATTTTTATGAGTAAGTATTCAACCCTTGTGATTAATTAGCACAAGTATGAGATTTATGCTCATCTGAAAAAAGCGGGGGTCTAACAACCACACCTAATATTTCTTTTAGGCAATCTATATGGACTAACTCCAATATATTTCAAAGAGAATCAACTAGACAGTCAGACTCAATCAAGGAAAATACATCCAAGAGCTATATCACAATTTCTCAAACAATCTTCAATTAAACAAATAGAAATTTGTGAGCGAGATTAATATGAGAAATAACTTGGATGGTACCAAAGACCAATATCCAAGCGTCAATCAATTCCAATCAACAACCGAAGG
The DNA here is from genome assembly GCF_003573695.1 of Papaver somniferum. NCBI lineage: Eukaryota > Viridiplantae > Streptophyta > Magnoliopsida > Ranunculales > Papaveraceae > Papaver > Papaver somniferum. Next base: position 102,853,142 of record NC_039359.1, on the reverse strand, counting down.
TTGGATTCACCAATTGATTGAACTATGCACAACCTGTGTTATTTCAATTATATAAAAATATAATGCGGAAAAGAAATAACACAAAAACCAGAAATTTTGTTAATGAGGAAACCGAAAATGCAGAAAACCCCGGGACCTAGTCCACATTTGAACACCACACTGTATTAAGCCGCTACAAGTTAACTTTGGACTGGAATGTAATTGATCCCTAACCAATCTCACACTGATTAAGGGACAGTCGGGTTCCTTACGCCTCTTGAACCACGCCAGATTTTGCGCACTTGATTCCCTTAGCTGATCTCACCCACAACTAAGAGTTGCTACGACCCAAAGTCGAAGACTTGATAAACAAATTTTTCTCACACAGAAAAGTATATTGAATAGATAAATCTGTCTCCCACATAAATAACTACGAGTTTTTGTTCTATCTTTTGATAAATCAGGGTGAACAGGAACCAATTGATACACCAGACTTATATTCCCGAAGAACAACCTAGTAATATCAATCACCTCACAATAATCTTAATCATATGGAAGCGAAACAAGATATTGTGGAATCACCAACGATGATACGAAGATGTTTGTGACTAATTTTTATCTTACTTATCGTAGATTAAATCTCGAGCAAATCTTAGAGATAATAGTACTCAATACGATAGAATAAAGTAAGATCAGAACACGCAACTACAGAGAAAATAGTTGGGTCTGGCTTCAGAATCCCAATGAAGTCTTTAAGTCGTTAACCTATATATAATGGTTTTAGGAAAAACCTAGGTTAAAGGAGAATCGACTCTAGTCACAACTAGTATCACACAGGAGGTGTGGGGATTAGACTTCCCAGTTGCTAGAGTTCTCCCTTATATAATCTTCAGATCAAGGTTTGCAATCAATGCTACCTTGGTAACAAAGTATTCAATACTCACTGTTAGATGAAAACCTTATTAGAGTCAAGCTAATTTCTTCCAACTGTTACATCGAACTTATCTTGTTATACACAAATGAATTGTGACTTCATTTAGATATGGGTAACCGTACCTAAACGTGTACACATGGTTGGCTCAACAATAGTTAACCAAAGTTAGCCATATGAACACTTTCATATCAACCTTGTTCATCTTAATCACAACTAGTTCAAATGACTCAAATGAAACTAGTTCTATAATTGTTCAATTGTGTATATTCTCATAGAATTTTTCAAGACACAATTGAAGCAAAATCGATTTTGATTCACTCGAAACAATTCATGAACATTATAGCAACGGTTTGCAAAAGATTGCATTCCTTATTATATAAATGTATTTGTTCACTAACAAACCAATTTTAGAACTTAAACGAACTCAAGTATACAAACGGGTACGCATACCTAAGTAGCCGGACTTGGTCTGGGTTCGCCAGTATGTGAACGGGTGCCGCATACTATCGTACACAACCAAACTCAGTTGAATTCCCGGACTTGAAATTTTAAGCCGGTACGCATACGGGTATGTATACTAACTTCCCAGACTTGGAATAACTTGCAACCGTTAGCATACAAGTACACATACTGTGATATATCCAATCAATGGTTAATTGTTCTAAACTCCATGTTAATTATTGAAACATTCTAGGAAGACGGGAATAGCTGTCTCACATAAACTATTAGCTTCAAAGAAATTTTTCAAGTGATCAATAGATCAATACGAAACATTTCGAGTCAACATCAAATGACTGTCTCACACAAATCATGTAAGATATTACCGGGCGATTTTCACATGATCATCTTTTGACTTTCGTCAAGAATAAAGATGAACTTGGTTAAAGCGAATGCTTACCAACAGATATTTTGATAAATATGTAAGCGAGTTAAACTCAGCTCGAAATATCAAATATGTAAATATAAAGTCTATATAGCTATACGACTTTTGTCTCAATAGAAGATAGAATAGAAATAGACTTCTGAATGATAGATGAGTTCAAGTCTCCACATACCTTTTGTTAATGAAGTTCCACAATCTCCCCTTAGTAGTTCTTCTTCTTCAATCGATGAACTCTGTGAATTTTCAAAGCTCAACTACACATTCTATCCTAATCTGAGACATAGCTATAAGTAGACTAGAAATAAAGAATTATAGTATTGGCAACTAAACTTGACAAACAAGCTTGAGATAGAAACGCTTGCGAGTTCGACCGAGCAGCGCTTTAACAATCTCCCCCTTTGTCAATTTTAGTGACAAAACTATCAATACACATGGATTACAAAATAAATAAACTTTGTAGCTTCTCATCCAAATGCTTGATTTCCTTGGTTCTTCAATTACTCGAAATCTTCGTCACTTCCAAGTACTCTAGTGATTCTGAACGTGTTCAACTCAGCATCATAGTTGTTGAAGATCCGTAGCCATAACCATAAGAAAAAAATTATTCTCAATCATTGTTATATAGTTTCATAGTATTATTATACAACATCGAAGTCCAACTGTATCATAACTTTGACAGTAATACTACCGTGATATGTATCACTCCCCCTTAGTCAATACTTCATCTAACAATGAAAATCACTCCCCCTTACATAATGACCCGTAAACCATATGTATTTGTAGTGTGAATACACAATAATTCTCCCCCCTTTTGTCAATATAAATTGGAAAAGGTACGAAAACTAGCATGATCATAATGAAATTCTCATAGAGATACTTCATGACTGAAAGAGAACATATCAACTTTGTTTCAATGAGTTCACATAGTCGAAACTTTGTGTATTCATCAAGGAGTTTATAAAGATACAAGAAAAATCCTACAATATTCCACATCCGCACTCCCCACAAAGATTTGGCAATTGAGCACAAGTTCAAATAAAAACTTTCCCCCCATAAAATATTATTCCCGAAAGAACAACAAGAGCGACTTTACTTTTTACAAGAAAAGAAGGATTTATTTTGACATTAACAAATTACATGAAACATGAATTTGTATCCAGAAAACTCAATTAAATTGACCACAAGAGAACCCATGATTAATTCAATTGGAAATGTTCAACATAAGAGAATTTACGGAGCGATACAGTACTTTCACATAGAAGTAGATCAGGGAAAGATCAATACTGCGGAATATTCAAAGATTCATTCTGTTAGAGCATAGCTCGGTTGAACCCACCAAGCGTTGGTATGTCAAGTTTGGTTGTCATATTTTAGTGAATCAAAACTCATGTTAACAATCTCTTGATTATGTACTAGAGTCAACTTCGTATAGGTTAGCTTGAAAGTATTAGGATAATAAGACATTACAAGTATTGCGAAGACTTGAAGATGTGAAGAAGCAAGAAGCTACAATGACAACAATCATCCTTCCACTTGAGGTTAGTGATATTTGACTTGAACTGTTTCATTCCCTAATGTATCTTTCAAGTCGTGCATATTGAAAACAAAACTGCGAAGTATATTTGAACTCTAGATAGACATAGTAGGGAATACAATACGAGGTTTATTGCTTAACCATTAAAGTTTGTAGATAAGACATTGCCATAATTATTTGAATGCTATTGTGATTATGTATGGGTATGAGGTGAGGATTTCATCCTAGGGAACAATGTTTTACATGTGTTCTAAGGAAGTAAGTTCATAAACTTGTTTGTGAACCGAAAAGGAAATTGCCAGGCGTTATTGGTTTTGTTATTCATTGCATATATTATGAACAACCAATATGTGTGATTGAGTATAACCGTTCACAACTTGTTTGTGTTCTTGGTAGAACTATTTACAAAGGCCTGACTTATGTATTGGTATGACTTTTATTAGTGAAACCGATCTTAAGTAATCACCTGAGATGGTATGATCGGGTTTGTGATTTTATGTCTGACCAAATATGGGAAAGGGGAACTGATCCTAGTAAGAGATGCAGTACATCACAAAGGGGAACCGATCCTTATATGAGGTGCAGCAAGGTTTATAACAGAAAGGGGAACCGATCCTATGAACATGTGCAACACGTTTTTAGGCAAAGGGGAACCGATCCTATGGACATGTGCAACACATATAAGTTAGATACGATATATATGTGGGGAACCGATCATAGTACCTAGTCAACCAAATTTTGGAAATCTAGTGTGACTATGCACAGTACTCATATGGAGGTAGAACCGAAACTTGTTTTGGTAGAACCGTTAAACCCATGATTGTGATTGAATGTTATTTGATCAATCGCATAGTTCTTGAAAGTCAGATAAACCAATTCTAAACTTGTTTGGAAGTGTGGAAAATCGGTTTCAAGGTTGTAAGTGTGAAAGAGAACTTACAAAGTAAGGATGTCGACATACTTTGAACACGTGTTGTGAATGTTTATTTCTTTAATTGTTCAAAGTTATTCCTTAATAGATAAGGGAAGAGAATCCCAGGATCGAAACATAAATAAGTTAAGAATCTTTTAATTAAGGTTATTAATTTCATTTTGTAAGGAAATAATAATTAGTAATGTGCATTTACTAATTAGAGATTTTCCGAGAGATTTCGATCATTATTTTTGGACAGAGCATTTCCAGGAATTATGAAAGCCGAATTTATGCTTTAATGAATATCTTGAGAATATTTTCGATTTTGTAAATTCCTTGGTGTCCAAACTTCCTTGTATATAAATACTTGAAGTTTGCCTTTCTAGCAAACTAATCCTTCGTAACAACAAGCTTCCTCTTTGTTGTGTTGTTACTGGTGTAGCCGCCTATTCGGAGAGGAGAGTAACCTAATTAGGCGAAATCTCTTAAGGCCGCTCAGTTTAAAGTCTTCTTTGGGATTGAGAAGCTCTAGCGTGTACCGTTGGTGGGAAACTAGATAATTGCGGTTTATCCTTTGTTTTCATTGATTTGATTGACGAACGGTGGTTGAACTTTGATTGCACCTAGTTTGTTTATGCTTGAGAATCTTCTCTTCTGATATAAGATTCACTCAAACTAGTTCAAAGTTTTGACAGGGATCTTTAGACTGTTGTTAGTTCTAAAGACGATCTTGTGATGATCCATTGTTAACAGACTCCATTATGTGCGTGATTGATCACAAGAGATTCAAGAGATTGTGTGCAGGTTATTATTGAATATCTAAGAAGATTTGAAGACGAAGAATATATTGAAGATTTCTGATTTGTGGGTTCATAATCTTTGGTGTGCACAATACTTGTTTCAGTAAAAGAGGATCCAATTAATAATCGGTTTATCCTTGTGATAGATTGTATTGATTAATTGAGTAGATCGGCATCAACATAATTCTTTGGATTAATAGTGTTGTTGTCTTAATCTTAAACGATTACTTCGGTAATTGAACATAAGATATATCTAAGGACCTGACGAAGGAGTTTATGTTAAGATAAACAGAAGAACCTTTGTCCGACTCATATCACTTGGTTGAAGAGAGTTGATACCAAACAGATTTGTTGTTCCTTTACTGTTTGGAATACGAACCAAAGGAATTGTTCCAAGTACGTGACTTATTTATAAGTTGGAGGCGTGGGAATACAGACGGAACTAGGTGAACTACAGGTTTAGTTGCTTGGTCTCTACTATACGAAGTTAGGTGTAATTTTGTGTAGCGGCTTAATCCTGAGAGTATTAAATTATGGACAAGGTCCCGGGGTTTTTCTGCATTTGCGGTTTCCTCCTTAACAAAATATTGTTGTGTCATTTACTTTATATTTCCGCATTATAATAATTTTATTATAATTAAAGTAAATCACACAAACGTTAATTCCTATTTACTTGATAAGTGAATCCTATTGTGTTTGGTTAAGTCCGAACCTTTTTGTCAAGTAATATACTTCGTTGTTGTATTGTCTCGATCTCGTATCCATATACTATCATACGAAGTGTGAACCGATTAGTTGTATTGTCTCGACTCAGTCCATAGACAATCACTTTCGGAGAACGGACTTATAGGTAGGAAAAGTTTTAGCTTGAGGTATATTTGGATACCCTCGCCTTTTCACATTCTATTTTTCATCAATATTTGCATAATGACACAATAGACTTAATCTTTGTTATCAAAATTTCATTCTATCTTCCATCAATATTTGCATAATGACATAATAGACTTAACTTTTGACATATATCCGGCTAAAATTCCTATGGATTTAACACATTTAGCAGTTTAATTAAAACATTAAATCATTCAAGGATAAAATACCGTTAAAGTTATTACAACCATTAAAATAAACAGTTTTAATAAGTTCAACACATGAAGTTCAACAGAAAAGTCATAAGAAATGGTCTGAAATTGACATAACAAAATGAAGAAAAGAACACTAATCCAGATTGGGATAATAATCCTCGGCAATCTTAGATATTGGTTCATCTATGTCTGGATGGACCGTCACATCATAAGTCAATTGTCTCGCAAGAACTCATTCATTTGTAGAAGAAGAGCAACTTCAGAATTGACAGGTTTTTCACCTTCTTAATGTCCGTCTGGCTCAAGGGAGATGGAGTACCAACACAAGTTCCAAGATGAGCAATATTAAATTGACTACAAATTTGGCTAATGAGGCATGGAAAACCAGGTTTTTTCTTCTGTGAGACCATATGTATCATTTGACGAACAATTAATCCACAGAAATCAACCTCTTCACCAGAAACAATATGGTAAACCAACTCATCCAGAGTTCTGCTCCAGGGATTTTTTTCGAGAATATTGGGAATTAAGTTAGCCACAGCCATCTTACCAAAAATCTTCAAAGAAATCTTATATTGTCCACAGGAAGTTTGCTTTCTGTCCATGATGCATTCTTTCTTAAAAGTTGTTCAGAAAACTGATTCTTATTTGGTCTTCGACCTGGTTGAGGAACAACAAATGTATGATGCAGAGGAAAGTTTAATAACTCAGCAATAACATTAAGGTTAACCTCAAACTTTGTTCCTTTGACCATAGTCTTAAAACAGCAATTGGTCTTGTTGGGTGCATGAAGATTAGCATAAAATTCACATGTCATTTCAGGATATGATTCCCCCAAAACCTTATGAATATCACTCAACTCAAACTGGTTCATGAACATGTGAAAATTCGGTTCTTGAACCGGCCGATCATAGTGATTGAGAGCTCTCGAAATCTTGGGTTTTATCTTTCGTACTGGAACTGTAGGGAAGAAGAGATGAAACGAACGAGGTGAGCCCTTCTTCTCTTATATGTCAAATGGTGGTATATGAACCGGATAAACACGTTCTGGAACGCGATTTAAAAACGTAAAGGTTACGAGTTCAGGGTATTGAAACGTACGTGTGCGGCAAGGGCTCGTTTGTTTTATGAACTGTTATTAAACAAGCTATAAAGAAGATTAGAGCAAAGATCAACAAATCTTTAACAAGCAATTCATTAAAAGAAAATTTTCACACCATGACACCAAGTGAGAGTTTGTTTCCAACAACTCTTGCATCTTACAGTATTGAAAGAAACCCAAGAAACTGTTTTTACAAGTTTTTCAAAGAACATAAAAAGAGCACAAGACAATTTGTGTTCCTGATTTCTTCGTTTACAACTTATAAAAAAAAAAAGTCTTTGTAGATAATGTTCAGTATTGCATAGGGAAACTTTTTGATAAGAAGAGACATCCTGACTTTCTCATGAAAGACGGAATATCATTATCTTGAGAAGGTGTATCAGGGATTGACCAATGAACAGATTCATACTTTGAGGTGATACGGTCAAAATACTGAGATTTAAACTCCTCTTGTAATACGTTTAGTTTGCTACAACTAATTGGATTACCAAAAGAAATAGCATTGCATTTACTGAGTAGTAAATCAAGATCAACCTCAATATGAATATTCATCATAACTTGATTTAGCTTTTCAAGAGATTCTAGTTCTTTCTAGAGATAAACTCAACATCAAGAGATAAACTTTAAAGTTTCTTTTCAAGCCCTGAAAGCTCTTCAAGGAATTTTAAACCTGGTGGAGGATTAGATAGAATTTCTTATACATATTTTATTAAATCAGTCATGGAAGAGAATTCTGAAATTCCTGGATCTGGTGGTGCGTTTATTGGGATAGCACAACTGTCCATAGAGTCAGATTGATATAAATACAGACTTATGAGGTCTTAAACGTGTTTGCCTGCTCTGATACCAATTGAAAAGCGGGGATCTAACAACCACACCCAATATTTCGTTTAGGAAATATGTATGGACCAACTTCAATATATTTCCAATATAATCAACTAGATAGTCAGACTCAATCAAAGAAAATACATCCAAGAGTTATATCTCAATTTATCAAATCAATTTGCAATCAAACATATAGAAATCTATGAGAAGGATAAATATGAGAAATAACTTGGATGGTACCAAAGACCAATATCCAAGCATCAATCAATTTCAATCAAAAACCAAAGGTTGGATTCACCAATTGATTGAACAACGTACAACATGTGATATTTCAATTATATAAAAATATAATGCGGAAAAGAAATAACATAGACAACAGATATTTTGTTAACAAAGAAACCGCAAATGCAGAAAAACCCCGGGACCTAGTCCAGATTTGTACACCACACTTTATTAAGTCGCTACAGACTCTAGCCTACTACAAGTTAACTTCGGACTGGAATTTAGTTGAGCCTAACCAATCTAACACTGATCAAGGTACAGTCGCGTTCTTTACGCGTCTTGAACCACGCCGGATTCTGCGAACTTGATTCCCTTAGATGATCTCACCCACAACTAAGAGTTTATATGACCGAAAGTCGAAGAATTGATAAACAAATCTGTCTCACACAGAAAAGTTTATCGAATAGATAAACGTGTCTCCCACAGAAATACCTACGAGTTTTTGTTCTGTCTTTTGATAAATCAAAGTGAACAGGAACCAATTGATACACCAGCCTTATATTCTTGAAGAACAGCCTAGTAATATCAATCACCTCACAAGAATCTTAATTGTATGGAAGCGAAACAAGATATTTTGGAATCACAAACGATGAGACGAAGATTTTTGTGCCTACTTTTTATCTTACCTATCAGAGATTAAATCTCGAGCAAATCTTAGAGAAGATAATACTCAATACGATAGAACAAAGTAAGATCAGAACACGCAACTATAGAGAAAATAGTTGGGTCTGGCTTCAGAATCCCCAAAAAATCTTTAAGTCGTTAACCTATAATAATGGTTTAGAAAAAACCTAGGTTAAAGGAGAATCGACTCTAGTCGCAAGTAGTATCACACAGGAGGTTTGAGGATTAGGTTTCCCACTTGCTAGAGTTCTCCCTGATATAGTCTTCAAATCAGGTTTTGCAATCAGTGCTACCTTGGTAACAAAGAATTCAATATTCATCGTTGGATGAAAACCTGATTAGAGTCAAGCTAATATATTTCAACCCTTAGATAGAACTTAGCTTGTTATACACAAATGAAATGTGACTTCATTTAGATATGGGTAACCGTACCTAAACGTGTACACATGGTTGGATCAACAATAGTTAAACGAAGTTATCCATATGAACACTTTCATATCAACCTTGTTCATCTTAATCACAACTAGTTCAAATGACTCAAATGAAACTAGTTCTAGAGTTGTTCAATTGTTTATATTCTCATAGAAGTATACAAGACACAATTAAAGCAAAATCGATTTTGATTCACTCGAATCAATTCATGAACATTATAGCCACGGATTGCAAAAGATTGTGTTCCTTATTATATAAATGTATTTTACATGAACAAACCGATTTTAGAACTTAACCCACTCAAGTATGCAAACGGGTACACATACTTAAGTAGCCGGACTTGGTCTGGATTCACCAATATGCGAACGGTACACATACTGTCGTACACAACCAAACTCAATCGAATTCCCGAAATTGAACTTTTAAGCCGGTACGCATACGAGTATGCATACTAAGTTCCCGGACTTCAACTATCAAACCAGTACGCATACTATGGTTCCCGTACTTGGAATAACTTGCAACAGTTAGCATACAAGTATGCATTTTGTTCTATATCCAATCAATGGTTAATTTTTCTAAACTCCATGTTAATGATTGAAACATTCTTGGAAGACGGGAATAGCTGTCTCACACAAACTATTAGTTTCAAAGAAATTTTCAAGTGATCAATAGATCAATACGAAATATTCCGAGTCTACATCAAATGACTGTCTCACACAAATCATGCAAGATGTTACCAAGCGATTTTCACATGATCATATTTTGACTTTCATCAAGAATAAAGATGAACTTGGTTAAAGCGAAAGCTTACCAACACATATTTCGAGAGATATGTAAGCGAGTTAAACTCAAATCGAAATGCCAAATGTGTATAATATAAAGTTTATACATTTATACGACTTTTGTCTCAATAGGAAATAGAATAAAAATAGACTTCTGAGTGATAGATGAGTTCAAGTTTCCACATACCTTTTGTTGATGAAGTTCCACAAGCTCCCCTTAGTAATTCTTCGTCTTCAATCGATGAATGTCGTGAAGTCTAAAGCTCAACTACACATTTTATCCTAATCCGAGACATAGCTATAAGTAGACTAGAAATCAAGACTTATAGTTTTGGCAACTAAACTTGACAAACAAGCTTGAGATAGCAACGATTGCGAGTTCAACCGAGTATTGCTCTAACATCATCAAATGAATATTCTTCATGGTTAATCCTCTTTTTCCTTCTAATTTTTGGAGGAAACCTTTTTTGATGTGAAAAAGTATCATATAACTTATTGTCGTAAAAATAAGAGACTAAGTTTGAATCCTTACCAGAAGAAGTTTGTATGGAGGATTTTGACAGCCTGTTGATAAGATCCTTGTGTCTTTCAATTATCAGATTAATGTTGTCCTTCGCATCTCCATTATTATTTCCGCCTACTGGTATCTTTCTTACATATTGACCATCAAACTTCACTTTAGGTTGAGAAGGACCTTTCTGAAATATCCTTGACTGATTTGTATTAATACTACAATTAGATCGAACGTTCGATGAGCATATTGAACTGACTTTCCTGGAAGAATTCACAGGGTGAGTACTAAAACCAATCGGTTTAGACATCTGAATATCAGTTACACCTTTGAGTATTAAATCTAAGGTATGCTGAAGTCGAACAAAGTAATCGTCATTCAGCTTAAATTTGCTCTTCCATTGAACATGTCCTTTTGAATCACAAAAAATACATGCTTTCTGATAACCAGAGTGATTAGAGAGTGTAGCATTAGTAACATCATTAGAAGATTTCTTCCTTCCATGAGATGTGGTAATTCCTTGATCAGTGGAAGAACCAAGCACCTCTTTAGTGATAGAAAAGGTTTGCATTTTAGCTTCAGAAGTTGTTTTCATTAGAGAAACATGATTAGAGCTAGTCACGTTTTCTAGTATGACAGCGGAGTCAGAAGCAATTGGTATGGCGGAATCCTCATAACAACCTTTATCTTGAATAGAGAGATTACTTAATAGTCGTTCTATTTTACGTGCATCTTCTTTGAGTTTAGCCTCGAGTAAGGTTCGGGAAGAACAGACTACATCAATTTCCTCACGAAGAACCGTTAATTGAGAATCACAATATTTTACCATACCAACTATTATATTGACTATTGTTTCAGCCTATTGATATCAACTATCTGGATTCTAACAAGTTTTAAAATCGCTGCACTCTCTTGCGAAGCTTCCCTTTCTACTGCAGAGTCAAACTCATCAGTAAGATAATCAGGGTAACCCATATCAATACTTGTCTGTTTCGTGTAAACAGCATGTTCATCTATGTGCGATATCGACGAGTCTTTATCTTTCATATATTTCATAGAAACGGAACTTTTATCTCTGGTGGTGCGTTTATCAGAGATAGCACAATTTTCCATAGAGTTAGACTGCTACAAACACAGATTTATGAGGTCTTAAACGTGTTTGCTGGCTCTGATACCAATTGAAAAAGCGGGGGTCTAACAACCACACCCAATATTTCGTTTAAGAAATCTGTATAGACGAACTCCAATATACTTCCAAGAGAATTAACTAGACAGTCAGACTCAATCAAGGAAAATATATCCAAGAGTTATATATCAAGTTCTCAAATCAATCTGCAATTGAACAAATAGAAATTTGTGAGCCGGATCAATGTGAGAAATAACTTGGATGGTACCAAAGACAAATATCCAAGCGTCAATCAATTTCAGTCAACAACCAAAGGTTGGATTTACCAATTGATTGAACTACGCACAACCTGTGATATTTCAATTACATAGAAAATATAATGCGGAAAAGAAATAACACAGAAACCAGAAGTTTTGTTAACGAGGAAACCGCAAATGCAGAAAAACCCCGGGACCTAGTCTAGATTTGAACACCATACTGTCTTAATCCACTACAAACTCTATTCTACTATATGTTAACTTCAGACTAGAATGTAGTTGAACCCTATCCAATCTCACACTGATTAAGGTACAATCGCGTTCCTTACCTATCTGAATCTCAATAGGACTCTACGCACTTGATTCCCTTAGATGATCTCACCCACAACTAAGAGTTGCTACGACCCAAAGTCGAAGACTTGATAAATAAATCTGTCTCCTACAGAAATACCTACGAAGTTTTGTTCCGTCTTTTGATAGATTAAGGTGAACAAGAGCTAATTGATAATCCGGTCTTATATTCTCGAAGAACAGCCTTGAAATATCAATCACCTCACAATAACTTAACTATATGGTAGTAGAACAAGTTATTGTGGAATCACAAAGAATGATACGAAGAGCTTTAGGATTAATTTTTATATCTTGCCTATCGGAGATAAATCTCAAGCAAATCTTAGAGAAGATAGTACTCAATACGATAGAACAAAGTAAGATCAGAACATGCAACTATAGAGAAAATAGTTGGGTCTGGCTTCGGAATCCTAATGAAGTATTTAAGTCGTTAACATATAATGGTTTTAGGAAAAACCTAGGTTAAAGGAGAATTGACTCTAGTCGTAACTAGTATAACACATGAGGTGTGGGGATTAGGTTTCCCAGTTGCTAGAGTTCTCCCTTATATAGTCTGCAAATCAGGGTTTGATAACTTTGGAACAAAGCAATCAATATTCACCGTTAGATGAAACCTGATTCAATATTCAAGCTAATATATTCCACCTTTAGATGGTCTTTATCTTGTTACACACAAATGAAATATACCTTCATTTAGATATAGGTAACCGTACATAAACGTGTATATTGAGTTGGCTCAATAACAGTTAACCGAAGTTAGACATATGAACACTTTTCTCTTAAGCTTGTTCATCTTAACACTTCTAGATCAATTGATAATCAATTGAATCTAATTGTGTTACTCATAGAGTTGTTCAATTGTTTATATTCTCATAGAAGTATACAAGACACAATTGAAGTAAAATCGGATTGATTCAAAAGAATCAGTTCATGAACATTTTAGCCACGGTTTGCAAAGATTGCATTCCTTAATTTATAAATGTATTTGTTCATGAGTATGAAATCATACTTAAACCGATTTAAGAACTTGAACCACTTAAGTTTGCAAACGGGTAAACGAACTTAAGTTCCAGACATTTGTCACAAGCCTACAGTTTGCAAACGGGTACGCAAACGTTAGCTCCGGACCGAACTCAGTTGAAACTGTTTGTGAACGGGTAAGCAAACTTGGTTCCCCGACTTCAACAGTTAAATTAGTTTTCGAACGGGTAAGCAAACTTAAGTATCCTGACTTAAACAGTTGAATAAGTTTGCGAACGGGTATGCAAACTTCCGATCCTAAATTCCATCAAAACAGTTCATACACAAAGTACACAAACCGTAATGTATCCAGACATGGGTTTTATCTCTTAACTCCCATTTCAATCATTGAAACATTCTTAGAAGACCACAATAGATGTCTCATACAAACTATTAGCTTATAAGCAATTTTCAAGTGATTGAATGATCAATACGAAACATTCCGAGCCTACATCAAATGGTTGTCTCACACAAATCATGTAAGATGTTACCAGGTGATTTTCACATGATCATCTTTTGACTTTCGTAAAGAATAATGATGAACGTGGTTAAAGCAAAAAGCTTTCGGACACATATTTCGAGAAAGATATAAGCGAGTTAAACTCGGCTCGAAATATCAAATGTGTATAATGTAAAGTCTATATAGCTATACGACTTTTGTCTCAATAGGAGATGGAATTGAATAGAATTATGAGTGATAGATGAGTTCAAGTATGCACATACCTTTTGTTGATGAAGTTCCACAAGCTCCCTTAGTAGTTCTTCGTCTTCAATCGATGAACGTCGTGAAATCTAAAGCTCAACTACACAAGACTTATAGTTTTGACAATTAAACTTGACAAACAAGCTTGAGATAGCAACGCTTGCGAATTCGACCGAGCAGTGCTCTAACAAAATTCATATTCAGATTACTTTACAACATTTGTCTTCGCTATCAGTACTTTACTAGAGTCGTTTTACGTAGCTTGACCTCATTTATTTGCACTTTACTTACGCAAGATCACGACAAAACAAGTTGTTTTCCGGCTTCTCTGCTCGAGGAACACATAATGAAAAGTCACCCAAAAATCACAATTAAAACCCTTAGAAATAATCTAGTTAAGATTTCCGACAAAAAAAAACTACCAATTACTTGTTACAATTCAATTCATTGAAGAAAAAAGTGTTTTCTGAAATACTTATTTATATGTCCAAAATAGTATAAATGCTCGTACATTCGTAAGCGTGTCTATCCCGGATATTAACTTGGAGTAACCTTGAAAAATCAAAAGTCACCACACCCATCTCGTGTACCGAAGCTAGTTAGTACCAGCTTTATAATTTTGATTCGTTTTAGTTCCTCTCATCTTTATAAAGTTATCTTGAGCTATGGTGTGCGGACCAGCTAAATGATAGTTACATCAGCATTCGAAAAAAATCCCTTTAAAAGAATAGCTATAGTGATCGGAAAACAAATCTTTTAACAACGGAATTCGTCGAACTATAAGAATGTAAGAACTATACCATCAACCAATTTTTACAAGGAATATGATATAATATTTTCTTAGTTAGTCAAAAATAAAAAATTTACTATCAAATTTTTCATTTGTTTCCTTATTTTTTTTACATATTTTTCTACTAGTCGATTCATTAAGATAACAATAACATTTTGAAAAACATATCAAAACAAAAAGTTAACCACCCGGTGCGTAGCATGGTCAATTCCGAGTTTCTCATAGATATCCACTTCTAAATCTTTCTATAATGTACAAAATCAAAATCTTTAGTTAAGACAGCATTTTTAGCCTATTATATTGGGCATCTAGTAATCAACAACTAACATATTCACTGAAATCTACTAATTAAGTACGGTATTTAAATAATAATTTGATGGTGTAATATTGTCTCTCTTAATTTGGAGTTTGTTCAGGTGTAATACATAAAGATCGTCCAATATAGATCTTCATTCCACCTAAAATAGTGGTACGTATTACTCACATCTTTTTTATTCAAACCTCCTTGTTACATATATATATATATATATATATATATAAATTAATATGAAGTAGTTATAAAATAATCACCAGTATCTTCGGAAAAAACATCAAAACACAAGAAAAAACGGGAAAAAAGTATGAAAAATTAATACCACCTAAAGATAATTGAGAATTCAAAAGACTCATCCTTTGACCGTAGGCTCAAAATATTGACGCTAAGATCAACTATAGCGTAGCAGGGTATTGTATTAATTATCAGCAGTTGTATAATTACTGTTTCACACCTTTCCTGCAAATGTTTTAATATTGGCAAAAATATAACATAATATTGTCATAATGAATCAAACCCTAATGCACATTATCCATGTATTTTTAGTATTGTTTACGATGCCCTTAGAAATCAGTTAGGTAGGTAGAGGTAATATATTTTTTATAGTACCAGAATCATCTAGATCTAAGCACAACCTGACTATTGTAGTTATGTGTTCGAAAACCTTTACAATCAGTTGAGATAAATGTATAACTTGTCCAGTTATATGACAGGTATGATTTTAAATTGGCAAGTTTCATTAAATTTTCTTGCTGATTTTTTTGCATAATATTTAAAAGTCTACCTACAATCAACCATATGTTCTCTAGCTTTCAACCGATTGTGGAGAATCAGATATGTAACATACCTGATTTTAATTATGCATTAACATTCTCAACGTGTTAGATCATTGCTTGGTCAAACTCACAAATTTGGGTATGTCAAGTTTATTGTCAATGTTACTTGCACAAAACTATATCTTGATTTATAGTCCACTAAAGTCAACCGTGGACTAGGATTAAAGCATGGTAGTTGAGCATCAGAATTCACCAAATAACCCTTGAAGATTGAAGAACAACGAACACGTCTACATGAATTCGTCAATAAAGGTATATGAAGACTAGTTATCTTATTTACTCATTTTATCTACCATTTTATCTACTAAGAGAATGTCGTATGGATTTAGTATAATTGATGAATTGTTATGAAGAAAGTTCTACTTTAAGCTTATACTTGATTAATATCGAAACACAATTTCAACCAATAGATATTCTTAAGTTTATTGATTTTGAGGTGGATAATAATTTATTGTTCAAGAAACTATGACTGTGAATTTACATAACCCCATAAACCAAGTTGTTCACAAACTAATTTAAGAGTTCGCAATCTATGCATAAAATTGATGTTCTTGAACTCCAATGCGCACAAGAGATCACGAACCTATTTATGGGTTCGTGAACTATGAAATTTCAAGTTGTTATTGCACACTGCAGATTTACTCTTGCACGGACGAACCAACTTAAGGATTTGCGAACTATTCACTTTTGAGTATGTTCCTTGAACTTTTTACGACTTCCATTGTACACGACTAACTTAAGGGTTCACGAACTACGCATCTTTGAATATGTTCTTGGACACTTTTAAAAAAATCGCACACAAACCAATCTAAGGGTTCGCTAACTAGCATAGTTTTTGGTGTTCATGAACTTCAATATTGCTTGACGGTTTACAATCCTACTCGGCTATAATATGATGGAATTATTATTGCGCACGGTTCCAGAACGACAATCATATGTACATGTTCTTCTTTGAAATTCAAGGAAAACCTCCCACATGCTTACATGGTTTCCATTATTTGGAATCAATCTATGTTGAGAAGTAGTTCGTAAATATGGGAACTATTTCACGAACTTTGCTTTGCTTAATCCTTGAAGATCTCTCATAAGCAAACATATTTCCATGACCTTTATTAAATATCTAGCTGAAGAAAATTAGTAGGTTATTTGTTGGAGGAAGAGTAGTTGAAGTCTTCACTGCGACTGAGGCACTCCTAGGCCTGTAAAGGACGTCAGCTGTCGAAATCAAGTGTGTAGCGTCTTGAAAGATCCAAGAGACGTAATGAGTACAATTGAAGCTGAATTTCTCAGAGGGTTAATTCTGTCTCAACTACATTCCAGTCCGAAGTCTGATAGTAAGCTAGTATCTGTAACGGTTTAACACGCTGCGGTATTCAAGCTAGACTAGGTCCTGGGGATTTTCTGCTACTTTACAGTTTTCCTCGTTAATAAAAATTATGGCGTTTTATGTTATTTCATTTCCGCATTACATTGTTTATTTGTATAATTGAAATATCACAAGTAGTATGTTAATCAACCTAGATAGTCTTAGCTCAATTGTAACGAACCTAGTTTTGTAATTCGTCTTTTGAAAAATATATTATAATACTTGTTCTTATTGGTATTCGGTTCTTGTACAATTATTATACATACTAGGTTGATCTTAATATAAATTCAGGAATAAGGATCTTATTCTAGAGATCTATACCTGTTGATTGTACAAGGAATTGTCCATACAGCTTCGTGAACGAAGAAGTTGGTGATGTAATACTAGGTACCATATCCTTTTCACAATATTTTCACTATAAAGTTATAGCCAAGGTGCATGGATTCTTACCGTCTAGCCATTGGTACCCCATATCTTCACGGAGAATTCAATTTTACCGAGTCCATGTAGGAAAAGCAGGGTGATCTTTACGCCATTCAAAGCTAATCACATTTCCTTTTGTAATCTTATACCAAACTAACATTTTTTACGATAATAAAACTAAACGGTCTTTTACGGCGAGGGATAAAAAGTTCAAGTATCAGATTGATGAATTGTTCGTGCTTGCACCGTATTTAAGTATAAGTAAGTAAGTTTACAGAGTTATTACTGGCTTAGTTGAAAGTGGTTGGACTATGTAATAAAGACTTCCACATCTTGCATTCCTTATGGATACTCGATCTCCTCGTATTCTTTTATGAAAACCCTTATAATATTTCTATGGATAGTTTTCGTATATACATTCGGAGATTCAATTAAATCTATAAGTATATTCATCTTGATAGATGATGTGTTATTCTGAAAGGGAATATGATTGGTTCAAAGTAATACTGAGATGCTATAATTTTAAATCCGTAAATGCTAAACATCCCGAGAAGATTATCCCGAGTTTTATCCCTGGTCTCACAAATTCGTGGGACCCGCCACCCATAGAAAATGACCCCTGCAAATCATGTGGGGCCCCGGCGGGGCCCATGATTTTGTGAGACCCAGGATAAAATTCAGAATTTTCTGTTCGAAACGTCTAGCATTACTCTTTTAAATGTGTAACCTTTTCCGGTAGTTCTGGAATCTAGATAGAGCAAAAAAGGAGGGAAGGAGGGGAAAAAGATGATGAGCAAAATTAAATTCGGTACGTAGAACTTTAATTTATAATTTATGGATCTAAGTTGATTAAAAAATTTATTAAAAAATGTCTATCCAAAATCATATCATGTCAAATACACATTACTCAAATAGGTTTGGTGAGTATGGATTACCATTTAAACAAGGTGGATTTTTCTCTTACCTCGCCGGCATTCGTTGTAGACTACACACAAACTTTGAAAGGAAACTAAATCAAATTGCATCCATCATTATTCAAACATTTGCTTATAGCTTTACTTTACATGAACAAAACATAAAATACTTCAAAGGATATGCTTTATGTATATCAAGTAAACAAAGAAAAGAAAAAGAAAAAGAAAAAACTTCCAAGGAACATTAGGAAAGTTATGTATAGTGTGTGTCATTTAGAAGCACGAATGGACTGAGCAAAGGAATCAATCCTTCTCCTTATCTCTTCAGGATTTGCACCAACAACCTTATCCACTACTTGACCGCCTCCTTGTTTCATCACCAAAAACGTTGGCATTGCCTTCAGTTCCATTTTTGTTGCTACCTCCTGTATATCCACTCATGGCAATCATATTAATCTCAATTATCATATGGAAAAGGAAAAAGAAATTCTTTAACTCTTGCTTGAATCATATCATGTGGACACTTGTAAAATATTTTACCCCATGTAGTATGTTCTAATTAAGAATCTAAAGTAGTACCCAATAATTACCTTGACATCATCCACATCCACCACAAGAAACAAGACATCTTCGTAAATCATAGCCAATTCTTCAAAAACAGGGTTCATTGCAACAGATGGCATGCACCAAGCAGCAGTAAAATGTATCGCTACCTGTAATTTAAAAATGTAATGTTTATCATCAATTGAATAAACAAGTCAACAACGACAAATAAAAAAGATACAGGATGAACATGGTGCACAAATCCAAAATCGGCATACTATTCTAATTCTAATCACAATTGAACCATGTCCTAGTTTTCGTGATGCATATGACCGCGCCTGCTGCTCACTTAATTTTATGCTAAAACTCGACATACTCACCACCAAACACAGATATGTGATCAGACTAAACATAAAAGAAAAGGAAAGAGTGGAAGTGGTTAGCCCAAGCTTATCCTCAAAAAAAGAAAAAAACAACTCAGTTTTCATTCAGTCTTGGATGGTTAAACTTAACCTCCAGAGAAAACATAAGGTATATGACTCGATGATTAAATGAAACTGAGAGGTGACGAAAAGATAACTTACAGGGCAGCCTTCACTGCTAGCTTGAGTCATGAAGTAGTTCCATGATTCTTCTGACAGCACCCTCATAACCCTGGATTGCACCAACTGTTCTTGCCCCTCTACAGCTTCCATCTCTCTATCTCTATCTCGATCTAACTCCTTTCCTTTCTCTTTCTCTTTCGGTTAATATCCTTCCTCTGCAAGTGGTAAACTTAAAATTTGGATTGATTAGTTCTTTATATAGATATATGGATGGGTTTTGTCTGTTTTACTAGATAGATGGATAGAGAAGGAACGGGGTATACAAAACTACAAAAGCGACGTGTATATATGCAATCTGTGGGTACTCTAGGTTCTCTTTTATGTGGATGAAACCAAGTTAGGTGGATTGCACTTGCCATTTATAGACCCCACTTGTGCTCTAGCTTTTCTACACATGTAACTGCAAAGCAACTGGGAGAGGAGCAATGGAAAATGCAAGATTGCTTATAGGAGGTGTCATTGCTTGTGTACCGACATCAACAGAAGATAAAATATCACTTGCATGTATTTTATTAGACTCCCAGGCAAAACGGTATCCCATTAGCAGCCTTGCGGAAAATGCATCTGTAATTTGTATCACAATGGTTCTCAAGAGGCTGCCAAGGCCACTCATGGTTTAGCTGCATGTTTTTGTATCCAGTATTCTGCTCTTTTCTTTTCAAATTGACCTTTTTCAAGACCTTAACTGCTCAACCGGTCCTGTATGAAGTAGAGCAAATCTTTCAAGATAGGAGAGCCTTCAGTCAGATGGGTTCTTTCAGGTTGAGCTTGAATGCAAGCTCTTGCCAACAGATAGGTTTGGCATGGTTAAGAATCTAGACGAATACTATGTCTTGGTTAAAACCAAGTACGTGGGATGTTGAAGTTTTATTGACAGAGACTAGCAAATTAATCCAAATTCATATCCAACTAATTGAACGCTAACCACAGAGTTAGACTTACTAATACAAACAACTACTTTAATCAACTTGTCAGGTCGAAAACTGCCGATTCCATACTTATGTACAATCACAATTTGGAGTCATTACATAAATTTTGGCATATAATGAAGATGTTTATCTCTTATGCAACCAGTAATTTAAGAGCTTATCTAAAACTTTGTGATCATTGATGGACACAGCAACTAGACAAATTGCGTGATGACCCAGTTCGGATAAGTCTTGAACCCATTCTTTGGATTTATAAGAGAAGTACCTAATCTTCTTTTGTATTCTTTTCTTTTCAAATCTTGTCTTAGAGTTTAGATATTTCTATCTACTTAAGAAATAATAGTGTCAGGTCCACTAATCAAAAATGCTTGAATATCTTATGTTAAGACTCATTACATTTAAATCCGTGGTTTCATTTAAACAAAATTTCGCCACAGCAAAAGGAAAAACAAAAAAGACTATTAGGCAAAACAGATTAGCTTAGCCGAGTGGCAGACACCAAATCCAAAAAAGGTGAATTAACTAGTGAATTAGATAGGTATTGTTTCACTTAGCTTTTGAAAGCGATCACATATCTTACACGTAAAACAAAGGTTCCTTCTTCTTCTTCTTTTTTATATGAGCAAAACATAAAGAAACTATAAAGTGTTGATTATGGTAGTGGACACTGGATAGGAGGTGTAGCTGGGGCACAGTGGTCCTTGCTACAATCCTATCTTTGGTCAGACATCAAAATATGATTGATAGAGGTATGAGGCTTAGATGAGAAGTTAATGCTTGGACCAATACAATGGATGTGTATAATTAACTCTTACCTGGTTTACTCCTTCAGTTATAGAACGGTCTCTGCACACCTTAGTACCAGTCTAACACAGCAACAGGTTATCTTTTTCTCGGCATTTCTTAGAATCTAGGTTGTTTTAGGAGAAAAGACTGTCCAAAAGTCTTACAGATAATCGAAGTTTATATACAGAACAAAAAGGAACAACTTCTATTGATTTGTCACCCACACTAAATTTCAAAGCCAGATTTGTATGTTTGAACCCTTAATTTCAAGTTTCATTTGGAAAAAAAACGCAACAAGCCAAATAACAATGCCAAAGCAACACTCAGAGTTTAACACACCTCATGCAGCTGCTAATTTGTAGTTCATTTTTGTTCCTCACAGAATGCACAACAGTAACTTTCAGATGCTGCAGCAATTTTACCAAACTCACCGTATTTTACTACGTCGCATGAAATATCATTGGATCTAATTTCATCACTCACCCGTATTCACACATTTTCATTTATTTTTGTGATCAGTTACATATTTTCAATTCAACAAGACCAAATACATGGGCGAAAATATAAAGCCACTATAGAGATTACAGATAAAAATTTGCTACGTTATGTTACCACCAAAATGATAAATTTTGGGTACAAGTCTCAGGCCGAAGTCCTGAGCAGTAAGTAGAGAGACACTGCCAGGCAATAAAATCAAGTACAGTTGGGAATCTCTACTAAAATTACAAACTAACCACTCCATAAATAACAAAAAAGTTACATATCATTCAATATCAACCTCATCTGATGCAATCATTGTTTGTTTTCCTGGATTAATACATTAAAATCAACAGGTTACACCCCTCACAAGTTTGTGAGGAATTAGTAAATAATAGCACAAGATCTATCAGCATTGTGGTCTTGAATTAGCCATAACTCAACCTAGAAGACTCTGAGCCAGTGCGCATATTAGTCTGCCTTCTGGGAATGCCAATCTCACACGCATTCACTCTGGCTGCAAACCTTAGTGAGCAGAGTGACTCAGGTACTGATGTTGGGTCTGGAGAGATGTTCACGAACATCAACGTCTTTGAATCTCCCCCAAGACAAGGCTGGTAAGAAACCAATAAAATTAGAGGAAGAAATAATCATCCAACTTTTGGTCGCATTAGGCAACAACTGAAAATTTCATCTCTTCCACAATAAGTAAGAACAGGTATCCATCCCAACTCAAGGCAACAGAGTAATTGTAACAAGATTGTTTTGAATGTTTACCTGGAGAAGGTACGTTAACTTAGAATTTCTGAAAGGCACATGATCCTCCTTCTTTGCAAGGGCAAAAATGACATCACTCAAAGAGGATAAACTTTTATTGATGGCCTATTTATTAAGATTTCAAAAATTAGTCTCAATTTAGTGGAAACCTGTGATGAGATTAAGCTAAAAAAGATTGTCTCATGATAAAAGCACCTGGGTTTCTCTTAAACGGTCCCCAGTTGAACCACTCTTGGAGAGCCTTTCACTACCGGCTAAATCTATGAGATTTAATATGCCTTGCACTTGTTGCTCGGTGCTCTGGAAAATAAAGACAGATCAATGGATAAATGAATGACTACATTATCTTTAAAGTCAACAGGTTGCACCCCTCACAAGTTTTAGGAATTAGTAAATAATGAGGATGCATTTCCTAAATGAAACATAAATCATAATCAGCAGAATACTTACTTCGTTAACTCCAGATATTCGTAAGGTAAAGACAAAATGACTTCTAGAGGATTGTTCATTCATCAGTGTCTTGCTTACAGATCTGAAAGGAACAACAAAAACATTTTGAAAGCATGCATCATTAGATTTAGTGATTTACGAAATTAATTCTCCACAAATTTACAGCATTACAGTGTAAACTTCAATAAAGAACTGAAGACCACGATTGTTGTCACACACGTTGCAATGATTCTAGTTTAGCGAAGACATAATTTATTACCAAGGAATATACCTGCTTTGTGCAGCTTGATGCAGAAGGGAGGAAACCTCTTTAAAGCTAGAAACATCGACAATAGTAAGGTCAGAAACATGTGTATTCCCATTTGCGTCATGTTTTATCGTGTACTGTTTCCCTGTAGCGGAGCTCTCGGGGCATACTGTACGATTTGGTGCTAACAAATCACGAATTGTTTCATTGTATATTTCAAGCATCGACGCCTTCAAAACAAAACAACAAAATAACATCTTAGACACCAGCATTTCCAAATCCAAATAAAGCAATACAAAAACAAACACAAGAAGGATCTGAATGATTCACAGAAGAATCCGAAGAAGCTTAAAGAATTAATGAATAAATGGAAATAGAGGAATGATTAAAACCTGCATCTTATATTTCCATCCCTGAGCCTTAAGTGACTGGCTACATTGAAATATCTGCTCCAGTGAACGAGGTATCAATCCTTTCTGTTCTGGTGCTTCTGGCCTGCCCATCATGGTATAAGTTTTCCCAGATCCAGTCTGGCCATATGCGAAAATACAAACCTACAAAACCAAGTTGTTCAATTTTTTGAGCATACTTGACACAGAGGGGCCACATTTTAGAACAGAAACCCAAGACCTTTAAGAGGCCTATCATTACAAAAGTATAATGATCCTGAGGAAAAACACAAAACTACACAGTAGCAGTCACTCGAGCATGAATAAGACAACATCATAATATTAACACATCCAACTCGACATTTCAAAAGCTTGAGTTATGAAATCCAGGGACATCTAAATGAAATAACATTCAAACCACAGCAGTTATATCCTCTCGAGGTTTCTTTTGTGGTTTGTAATTAATATAAACGAAGGAAGAAATGGCTAAGACCTCGGATACAAAAGTTCAGTTAAGTTGACACAGTGTGGTTCCATTTCCTATTAAGATTGGAAACCATGATATTAAAGACACCCGTAAATGAATGAACAGGCATGGTGTTCTTATGTTACCAACAAAACACATAAACAAGGAATAAGCGTCACCTTATACCCATCAAGCGCACTCTGAACCAACTGAGAAATCTCTATAAAAACATCCTGTTGGGAAGAGTCATGGCTGAATACTTTGTCAAAGGTAAATGGATGCTTTTGACCTGATGACAACAGAAGATTGTACTACTTAGAATGTTTCAGCTCGAGAAAAATAAGAGGATAGATGCTTGGAAATATGCATGCTGGTAAAATTCTTGATGCGTATAGCGGATAAGTAAATAACTAAAATGGAAACCACGTCAGACATACCACTTTGTAACAAATCTATGCCGCGACCTTTAGCTTCCGTTGATGTGGGGAAGGAAATCACCGTTGTTTCTGTACCAGCACCGTCATCAGGTAACAAAGGTCGTACTCTACAAAACACGCGAATGTTTCCTTTAAGCTCCTGCAGTTTAATTGCAGACCTATGGTTAGTACAGGGGAATTCAAATTCAACCGGAAATCAAAGTGAAACAAGTAAGCTTTACCAATATTGTATTGTGAAGCTTTTTCCGTAGCTTCTCTGCCTCGATAATTTGAATATCTGCATCAGCTAGCCGTTCTTGTAGGTCGTCCACAAGCTTTTTCTGTGCTTCAAACTCAGACGTTGTCTTCATATTGTTCAAATCAGATACCTACAGGAAAGAATATTTATCTTCAATCTGCCATTGCACAATCAAAAAACACACCCCAATAATGTGTCCACTAATTTTATTATGACTGCGGCAAGCTTACCTGCAACTTTTCATTGGCTGCAGCTAGCTGATGCTGCAATATCTTAATTTGCTCACCTTGAGAAGTACAAGTCTCCTGCAATAGAAGTATTCAGATTCTGGCGAACCTACATAGTCAAGAATTATGGGACTGCATGGATAGTAAATACAATTTCAACAAACCTCGAGGGATTTTGATTTTACGGACAAGTTGTCCAACTGTGCAGATGATTTTCCAGTATATTCTTTGTACTTGACCACTTCATCCGATAAACTTTTAACTTGTGACAGCTGACGGTCACGATCTTCTCTAACTTTTTGAAGTTCTTCTCGTAGACTCCCAACTTCAACAGCCAAGGATTCCCTCTGCTTCACGGCCTCATCTTTAGAAGTCTGTGGACACAAACAATACTCATTGGTTTAGAGAAGGAAAACAGAAACAGCATTGATACGCTGGACACAGAACTAAGCATCAGAAGAAATTCAAAGATCCACAAAGCAATGTCAGTTATGCTAACAATAGAATTATTAGAAGAAAGAATGGCATGCGAGGGAGATAACAATACAGAGAAAACTTGATTTCTAAAATATCTCGCAGTACTTGGTAAAAAGAAGGAAAAAAAACCATACAAAGCACCACAGGAATCATAATCATAAAATGCTTACTCTAAGGGAACCCAATTCATCCTGCAGAACATTGATTCGACCCCTAAAGGTGCTGAGCCTCTCGACAATGACAGCCCTCTCCTGCTCTGCATGTGCAAGGTTGGTCTTGAATGTCTCACAATCCACCTGAAGTCTACTGTTGTATTGCTGCAAGCTAGTATTGTACTCCTGTGAATTTCTGTACGTAGCAGTCAGGGACTCTATCTGAAATGTGGGGCACATTAAAATTCAGATAACAAGCAACATATAACAATAAAGTAGTAAAACCAACTTCAAAATTTGATTATACCCTTTGGGTGGCGTTGCTTAGGTCTTCCTGAGCTTTCTCTAGTTCTCCAGTCAGAGTAGTATGCAACCTCTCTATAGCCAATCTAGCTTCTTTTTCAGTGTTGTGAGAATCTACAGCAGCCTGTACATAAAAAAAACAGATAACTAACTATACGGTGAGAATCTCAACCCTAAATCAGAAAATTCTAATTTTTTCTATACAAACTTAAACAGAAAAAATGAAGATTGTCACTGATCTTACATTCTTCTCAGTTGTAACCCTAGCAAGTTCCGCTTCTAGAGTAGCAACACTCTTTTCCAGAGCAGCAATCGATGATTCCATTTCATCTACCTTCATTCTCATTTGCCTCTCTAAGCAATTATACTCAGTGTCAATTCAGAAATCTCATAGCTAATTGAAAATTAAAAAAAATAAACAAAGGGGAAAAGTGATTAAATTTCACCTGTTTCTGCACATTTCTTCTCTGAGGAATCTAACGCATTCTGATTCATCTCACGCTCAATCACATAACCTTTTTCTAGTTCTTTAAACCATATTATACATTGTCTCAACTTCTTAATATAATCAGTCATCTGTTCGCATTTCCCCTGCAAATTTCATACCAACACAAACAAACAAAAAAACCTAAAATCAAAAATCAATAGAGAGAACATCAAAATCCAAGAAAAACAACAACAAAAAAGTTTCACTGACCTTATAATCGAACTTGCTTTTCCCCTTCATCTTCTCATTCAGCAAAGCCTCGACTTCATCTTTAGTAAATTCAATAGATCCACATTCAGAACCACCACCATTTCTAGCCGTTTCACTAGTCATCGATAGATCTAAAGCAGTAGTATTATTCACAACACCTAACGCTGATCTTGGACGACTCTGATTCTGTCCTACCATCTTCGACGTCGTCGCACCAGCAGCTACTTTTCTTCGCTTATCTACAGGAATATCAAACTGATCTTTCTTCTACAAAAAAAAAAAAAATCAAAAAATTAAAAATCAAAACAAAAATTAAAAACAAAACCCTAAGAATTAACAGAGAGGGTTGAGATCAAAAGAGTAGTAACCTTACATTTGAAGGACTACGAGTGAGATGAGTATTTGATGTTGGTGGTCTGTTTTGGTTCTGATGTCTTGAACCCATTTGAAAATAAAACTTAGAGAGAAAAACAAAGAGATATGAGAGTATTTTAAAATGAAGAGAGAGATGGGGAGGAGTTTTTGGATGTCTGGTTTTTGTGGGCCCGTTGAGTGGAATTCAAGTTATCCTAAGATCTCAACCGTTTACTTTAAAAAAAATCACATCAATTTGATCGAAAAATTAAGATGAAGATCTGAACCCTGAACAGAAAAAAGAAAAATAATGAAATTTAAACTCACCTCTCTCTGGAAATGACTCTAGGTAGAAGAAGTAGGGAGACTGGTATTTTAGTAAAAAATACAAGACTAGGGTTTGCAGAGGAAGGAAGAGAGATTGGTCGGTAAGAGAAAATGAAATTAAAGGGGATTTTGAAATTTTTTGAAAAGGGAATCTGGCGCTACTATAAAAGGAGTTTCGGTGAATATTGGTTCTTTTTCCGGTATTGTCCTTGTGTTTTGAGTTAAATATCCGTTTTGTTTTGTTTTTGAAATTGACCGAAAATGTCGTGCTAACCCCATTCGATTTGAAAATTGAAAATTTGATGAAATCTGTGTGTATACGTGTTGACGTGGATTATACCGTTGGACTCTTTCCTATTTCGATTTTTCGTATTTAATATATATATATTGTACTTAAGTGGACTGGTTTAAAAGATGGATTTGAAATTCGATGGACTTTCGGTCAATATTTACATTTTTTTTTCCTTATGTGTGGGTAATTTCTATGGAGCGGGCAAACTGAATAATTTGTGAAAGGAAATTTCGCTAGGGCAAAAAAGAAATATTATCTCTGTTTCTGGAAAAATGTTACTTTCATTTTCTCAATTTGATCTATTTTTAGGCTAAAATAAAAAAATGAATGTAACACTTTTTTCAGAAACGGAAAGAATACCATTGAAGGAACAATGGATAAATATGCAACCATTCACCCGTAATATTGTTCCTTCAACGGTTTTTGATTGCCTTATAAGAATTGAAGGTGTTGTTAATATGCTCGATTTTTAGTAAGTAAAACTGAAATTATTTAGAAAGACCGTATAATCATTTAAAATGGAGCTCGAAAACTAGCTAACCCTGTTATTTTTGTTATACAAGTATGAGATAACATTTTTGACATCAGTGTTTTTGTCGATGCTACTAATGTTACTGCTTCCAACCAATTTAATAGCCTCAGACCCTTAGACAAAGCTAGGTTATTAACATTACTCCATTAATAGTTTTTCATCCTTTGTAATCCTGTCAAATTAGTAAAAATTGTGTCATCATCAGTTTGATTAGTATTATACCAATATTATATGGTTGAACTTCAACTGATAATTAGACAGAGTCTGAGAAATACTATAAGCTTATAAAGAAAGTGTAGTTTCTTTAGTACTGCAAATCTTGCAGTACATGATAGATTTAAGTTTTTCTCCTGAAAGACTTCGAAACATCTGTCTCTTCATACGCACCAAGCAGTAGTAAAGATTGTACAAAGTTGGTTAATATTCTGACAATTACGGGGGTTTATTCAATAAATACTTTTCTAGATTTGTATAGATTTAAAAAGATTCATGAAAAATAACAATTTTTGGAGAGTTTTACAGAGTTGGAAAAATACTTGCAGAGTTTTGTAGAGTTGGCCTAATTCTTGTAGAGATTTATAGAGTTCTAAAACGTTATGAGAACAAGATTTTTAGAGAATTGTATAACAACCAAGAATGACAAATCTAGATATTTGTAGAATTCTATAAAATTTATCCTATCAAAAACAAGGCTTGAAAACCATTGATTGCAAGTTAAATTGAGCAGCAATCATAATCTATACATTTTAGCCATTAAGGGAAATTGTCATTTCAACAAATAACAAAACCAAAAAAGTTTGATCGTATCATATGTATCATATATATATAATTAAAAAATACTCCCTCCGTCCCACTTCTAAGTGACCTATTTGAAATTTGCACAATTTTTAAGGCAAGCAAGTAAAATATTACTTTTAAGCATTTTTTACAATTATACCCTTATGAATAATAACTATCGAAATTTAGAAATGGTTTACCTCTCAAAATACTCCACGGATGTTCGCAAACTTCATACCATTGAAAAGCATTTTAAAACACCTACGTAACGAATATAAACATGCCTATCAAATTATGCATATTTCGTATATTCTTTATAATTAACTAAAAGGATAATTCCGGAATATCTCATTGTTTAATGATATAGGTCACTTATCATTGGGACAAAATCCAAAATCAAATAGGTCACTTAGGAGTGGGACGGAGGGAGTATATAGAGAGAGAAACGGATCTAGAGTATACGTGCAAGCGCTTGCATCAATTTGAAATAAAAACAAATAAAATCAAAAAAAAATAAAAGATAATAATGAAGTTTTAAATTTTTGTTGAAGTCTCCCTTTCATATTTTGCAAGACTTTCTCTAAGGCAAAAATACACATAAATGTCATTCAAAGTCTTAAAAATTGGTAAGTATACAAAGTCTTTAAATTTTCTTGTTTATAACGAGTAACACAAACTTTGAACGAGATTTTACAAGTATATAACGAGTAACATATACTTACAAGGAATTTTCTAAAGTATACAGAAAATCTATTAAAGTCTCTGGAAATCAGAAAAAGTATTTATTGAGTAAACCCCCGTTAGTTTACTATTTATGTATCCATTCCTGTATGGAAATAGTAAAATTTGGAACTTGGAAGACATATTGGCCATAAGGTACGGAAGATCATACAACTTTAGTGAAAGGTCGGTCAAGAATTATATGATTAGATGATTCATGATTACTACCATCACACATACTATCAAAAGTATCCAAAGTTGATGTCAGAAAGCTTCTTCTTCTTTTTTATGAGAAGGATTCTCTCAGTATATTTCCAAATGACGAATATTTTTCATCGTGGAAAAAGAAGCATATCGTAACAGTGACATCGCCACATTATACAATATTTGTTGCTCAGCCATGATATTGTCGTGTTACTCTCATTTCAACTCACACCTTCTTTACACCTCTATTTTCACAACTTGATCATCAATTATTTGTCGCTCATCCATGAATTATGGCTTGACAACTTGATCATGCATGAGTTCGACCCATTAACTATAATGGAGAAGCAGACGTTTTTATTTGTAGAAATTTCGTATTGTAAAAAACATTGTAGTTTGTCCATAGTCTATAGTAATATTTGGTTGAACTTCTGCGCAGACAACGGAAAACCCAATAATGATTCTTGAATTTAGAATAGTTGTTTTTCCTTATCAACGAAGAAGTAACCTTTTATGTTGTTTTAATATGTAAAAGTTATCGGTGCATAAAGGGTGGTCAAACGAAGGCTGATGTAGTAAAACAATCTCGAAAAGTTAAATTCAAATGTTGAATTTACTTTTATCTTTACACTTATTTATTTTATTTTTGCAAATTGTATCCACGAAGAACTGGAAATGAATATCAATAAGAAAATACAAAATTTTCGAATATGAAATTTAAATCAAGAAGAACATGAGAGGAATATCCACACCATTAAGGAGTTAAACAAATTTAACCTTAATATGTTGGATGGTCCATATTCACCACCTACATCTCCCTGAAGTCGATGATTAAGATCTTTAGTTGAATGTCATTTACTTGAAGTTTGTATGTTAATACTTTACTAGTTTTCATTAATTAAAAATGGAATTACATTTGTACTATATAATAACAATTAATCAGAAGAAGAAAAAAGTTATGTTTGTCCTACATAATATCATGTAATTTGACATAAAAGTTATATTTGTTTTACTATTGTTGATTAAGGTCCGGAATCCAATTTGCATCCTCATAATTTGTTGTGCATAAAATATTAGTGATGCCTTGAAAAAATCTATAAGCTTAATGACTAGAAGAAGAAGGTTAAATTATCTCCATAACTCACTGAATAAACTGACCCTTTTTAGTGAGTTCTCCAAAACTTCTTTGGATTCATCCTCTTCAAAACCAGAATAATCTTCGTAAAAGTGAGAAACAATATTCTCCAAGTTTCTTGTCATTTGATAATGTCGATTTACAAATATGGACATAATTTCATCGTCACGTTAGCTTTTTTCCATATCGGTCTTGTGGTAATTGTCCATAATTGAAGCTCTTCTTGGATTTTTCATAAGAGTTGGTGAACTTACACATAAATGGGTATACCACCAATATAAAAATAATTTCATACATTTAGTATATGCCCTTTTAAATATCAAACTCAATGGAGATCAATGAATTGTGATTATTTACCTCTAGGATGCCAAATATAAATATTAAAGCTCAACTGTGATGGGGATGTGGTACATAAGGATAAGTAGAGTTCCACTAAAATTGCAGAGCCCAATCATAATATGGGGCCATATTCATATCTTGTAGAGTTTTAAGCCGACAAACCTTTGACACGCTGCTTGTATTGGGAAAGAGTAACCGGCCGAGTGTCCATAACACAAATAATTTTTTGAGTTCATATACTCCATTAGGATCTATTGAGTCCTTCTTGCACTGTAAAAAACTCTTCAACACGAAATATCGCAGTCCACCATATTTCAATTGTTTATAATCTTGTCGCAAAGTGTATCTACATAAATACTGGAAGAGTCGTCTTTCATTTCCCATATAATGCCCAATCAATATGATTGAATGGAATTGCATCTCCCATCCTATTTATTATTCCATGTATGAATAAAAAATCAAGAGGGGTGTGGTTATCATGTAACATCGATTATATCTAGATTTGTTGATCACCAAGTGTATATGAAATTAAAGTATAATTTAAAAACTTACTTATCTCGAAGTATTTGAAATGGAAGGTGACGTGGTAAGCCATCACATTTCTGCTAATATTTGAAGAATTAGGTTGATATGTTTTTCGTGATAAATGAAATAGCACCTCTGCCGAGGATATATTTCAAATCTTTCTCGGACTAGAGGAGGTCGGCACGCTAAAATAATTTTCGATTCTGACCAATTATCTCTTCTTTATGCCAATATATATGATTTGGAAGTACATTTGGACAAGACACGTGTTTAGGATGGTCAAAATCATATATACTATTCTGAGACAAATCCTAAGATACGGTACTTCAGGTTTTCGATTTTGCTTTTTCCAGAAAAATAATCATAACATTGATAACTTAGTTGAACTAGAACAAAAATCAGAAGTATTTGTTAATATATTGGCATAAAGATCGATCTTCGGAAGAAAAAATATTGTTAATAAGAAGTAGATTAATTAGGTAGTAGAATGTAGAGAAGTGTATGGTGAGAGTGGAAATTAAGTGTGAACTCATAGATTTGATAGAATAAAGTTGTTAGCAATATAGTCGTCGGAGACATGGGTATTGATGTTGTGTCCTTTCTCTTGTCATTTGATTCATAATCAGTCTTTTCATATTTTAATGCAATGACAAAGAATGTTTTCACATTCACCTGGCTTAGCAAAAAAATTTAATTTCCAGTTCCCGTAAAAATTGCCCTAATATATATATATATTATTCACTTAACATATTTTATTTATAATTTCTCAACAAAAAAAATAATCATAGTAAGATAACTCATTTACATTGATGGCAAATCAAAGTTACATAAGTAATAAACTCAACATGAACCCAAAGAAGATCATAAATAACAGTAAAAAGCCGAAAATTCCACAAGAGAAGGAAACTAAATATGTGTATGAGAATAAATCCGATTGTATTGAAGAAAGAGATGGTTTTTGGCACAAACGCCAACCATTTTGATTTTTTTTCTTCACAACTAACTAGAAAATCGAGAATAAAATTTTTGAACAACATTAGATGATATTTAATTAGAGGACTACATTTTTCCATTGGTCTTATGATTGTGTTATTCGTTTAGGGTTTTATGCGGACTTTTAACTTGTGACATTTTGTGAATTAATAAATGGAAATTGGTGGTACTTTTGGAAAACCGCTTTTATGTAAAAGCAAGGACTACGGGTAGTTGGGAGTCTTTCAAAATGAAAAACGTGATCAAATTTGGTCTTATATTGGGTGAGAAACCTCCTTTCACCCAAAACTCAATCAATGTATCATTTAGTCGGATGAGAGAGTGGAAGTCTTCGCTACATGGCAAGCTGTTTGTCGTATGAAAAAAAAACTAAAAGAGTTTTAAACTACACAACAAACAGTCTGCCATCTGTGCATTCTGGTAATTTTCTCTTTTAAGAAAAACACTCTCGACAACATTTAATGAATTTTTAAAAAGAAAATCTATAGACTCTTCTTTTCCTTTTTGATCCATTTCTTCCCGTAGTGGGATCATCCTATATCAGCTCCATTCTTTTTCATTTTTAAAAAAATAGTTTGTTAAAACAGTTTATCCCATAACCCTTGCTTTAAGGGGTATTTTTTAAATCCATATGGCCTAATTTTTGGTTAATGTACAATATTATTATTTTTTTCCTTTTTGGTAAACAACAGGAAGAAACAAAACGACCATTAAGAGGTCATAATTCCTAGCTTAGAGACGAGATCTCCAGGAATTTGATATGGTGTCCATTTAACTTGGACATTGTTGGAAAAAGCATGTGCAATAAGGGAATGAGCCGTGTTGTTAGCACTTTTGGGAGCGAAACTGACTGCACTCTATTAACAGATCTATCTAGGAATTTAATGTTCCGATGAATCTCCAAATTTTCCAAGGAGATGAGTGAGCTTTCACCATTAAAGAAGTTCACCACTACTTGACAATCTCCCTCAATAATCACCGAATTACAGCCGCGCCAGATAGCAAGTTCAACAGCTAATATAAATCCATCAGCTTCTACCACTACTGGGGTATCTGAGACACCCACTCTTGTGCTCATACCGTAATAAATACCATCGTGGTTTCTTGCAATAACTGCAGAGGCATACTGACCCTTTTTAACGACTGCATTAACGTTGATTTTGATACTGTTTGTTGGAGGAACTATCCAGTTATGAGCTGAAACGTTGTCAGCTTCGAGATGTTGAGTTGCACCTTCTGTTTCTACGGATTTTTCGGAACCAAAGTATAAACTAGACCAATATAGAGGATTTCCGAGATTGAATTACAGCTTTCATGCGTTAAAAACATACTAGTTCAGTTTCATGTTTCAAAAAATACTAGTAAAATTCCATTAAATCTTAAAACATATCCTCAAGAATATTATCACAAAGGAAAATAAAATGAATGGTATTTATATAAAATGGCCAAAAAAGAAAATGACATTATTTTACATTTGGTTATTTTTCTTCTTATAATCCATATGTGAAAACGTAAAGAATCTACTTTTTCCATATGGTATAGTATATGTTTTTGTGTGTATCATACTCTTTCATAAACTAGCGCATTATGTGACTTGTAATGTCTCTGTATACCGGTTTTAAATCAATAGTTGGTAATTAACGGTAGAAGTAGAACACAAGTCGTGCAAGTATTAACATAATTAATGGCTTATATAGTTTGTTTTTGTTTTCAGTTGGCTTAAGAAGCTCTATGGTGGTTAAACAAGATTCCAAAAATTTACTCCGCAGGGTTGGTAACGCAAATCAAATCAGATGCTAATGCGAGTACTGATCAACTCACGCCTTCTTTTTTCTCACTAGGTCAGTGTTGTTGGTAATGTGAACCTATGTCTAAAAAGGTCATTTTCTCATTTATGCTCCAAGCATTATTTTGTTTATTTATTTATTTTTCTGAAGCAGCTCCAAGCATTATGAATGACGAATCTAACACTGATCCTCTACATGAACAAAAACAAAGAATTATAATTAATTATTTAACATGTTATATTCTGACATCCTAAATCTCATGGTCACTTGGGTCAGGTGATGGAATTGTGGGTCAAGTTTGGAGCGTCACAAATTTTGATTTAATTCGAGGGGTTAACAAGTGACAATCGGTTGGCATATCCATTCATGAGGTTTGGTGAACAGTACGCGCACCCCCACGTTCCCTGTGCGAATAGTAATGTGCCATTGCAAAATGCGTCTTTTTCTCGAAGGACCCTAACTTTTTGTGCCTTCTCCTACAATTATGCATATAATCTGTCTTCTAAAGTAATAATTAACAAAACTAAAGTCTCATGATTAGTGTATATGGGATTCTATGTCTTAATCATTAATCACAGTCTCTTTTTTTTCTCAATTCAGATCTTGTAATCAGGAGATGCGTACGAGTTCATTTTTATAAGAGTTAGATTTATACGGATTAGGGCAAACCTAATGCAGTTACTTGTGTATTATCCCATAATAACGTCCTCCCAAATAAACACATATATTCTGATACTCAACGATAGCCTTGAAACATATTGTAAAATGCTTATTAATTTGTGGATTTGTGGGTAAAGTAAACATAAAATTGGTTAAAAAAATTAAAATCAACAATTTCTGGGTAAAAAGGATGTTTAGATACTTTTTTGATTTTTAATTTATATCATGATACATCCAGTTTCATCCTTACTATTTTTTAAGTTTAAGTTAGGATGAATCCAGTTTCATCCTTGCTATTTTTCTGGTGTCCATTTCACCCATAATAATATTTACTCGTCCATTTAAACTATGTTTTAAAAATATTTAGACAAATAACTCATTTTCCTTAAAGTAAAAGTAGATTGTGACTAGAAAAATATTTAAATAATTTTGCAATTTATCATGGATTACTAATTTTCATATTTGTGTCAAATGGTAGGTAAGAAGAGAAAGAGTACCGACATTTTGTCTTGCCCGAGAAAACGACGTCTTACAATGAACATTAGTTTTGTGTATAATTTGCTCCCTCTCGTAAAAATAAAAAAGAAATGCGACTGTATTATACTATATGATTATAGATCGGAATATTGGAGATGTTGGTCAGCTCTTAATACAGAACAGGGCTGAATTGGAGGCTATGGAAACTAATTGGGCGTCATGACACATTTTATACCCACACCCAAAAATATATGGGGCTTCCAAAAATGAGGGTGAAATACTTATTTTATCCTTCTCTAATAACTAAACCTAAAATCCTAATACTAATCGAGTGAGGCCCCCATTCACAACTCAAAACAAAACTCTTCTTCTTCTCCTCCCATACCCTCTCTCTGCACCTCCATCTTCTCCATTAACGACTCAGAGGAGAATTTTTTTTTTCTCAACCGATTCTTCGCGTAATCGTCGATTAATTTTAATCGACGATTAACGATCAACTTCTTCTACAAACATGGCTCGTACAAAGCAGATCGTTAGAAAGGCAAATCAGAGACTGAGCAAAAAATCAAATCAGCCGGTGAAGGAAATGGCTCCGATCAGAAGGTATGTTCAGTAAAAACCCCAACTGTAACTTGGGTTTGTGTTTAATTTGATGTTCTACTGAAAAATTAGGGTTTGAATCAGGAAAATAGGATTCTCAGAAATTGAGTCGTTAATCACTAGGTTTTATTTCTTAACGATTTTGCGGATGCATGTAAATTTCATCAAAAATCGTTAACCATTAGGGTGGCGGAGAAAACAATCCTTGCTGTAATTTTTTTTAGAGGTTAGAATCGTTAACAGATTTTTTTTTTCTTAACGATTTTTGATCTGCATGTTAAGTTAATAAAAAATCGTTAACCATTAGTAATATGTGAAAACGACTCTAGGTTGTGTGCTAGTTTCTATAGACGACCCTTTTTATTCATCAACGACTCTATGATATGCCTAAACACATCTCTGTCCCAAATAATGAAAGAGTCGTTTATTTTAAAAAAAAAAAAATTCTGACGACCCTATGGTATGCCTAAACACATCTCTGTCCCAAATAATGAAAGGGTCGTTTATTTTTAAAAAAAAATCTGACGACCCTTTGGTATGACTAAATAGATCTCTGTCCCAAATAATGAAAGGGTCGTTTATTTTTTTAAAAAATTATGACGACCCTTTGATATTTCTTGTTTTGTTGTCTTTGACCTATAGTAGCAAGAATAAAAAATATAAGCTTCCACTGGTAACTCCTCCATCCAGACCTCTCCGCAACACAAAATACCTAAATGCTGGTCTATTACGAGGTAAAACACCGAGTGAGGTAGATTTACTTATCCGCGAACCCAGAGACCCATGTGATGATTCTTATGAATTGTCCTCTTCATCCTCTCCTGTCATATCTGCAACTGGAAGCATAGAAGAAGAAGTCGCAGAACATGACGAAATTGCTTTAGGAGGTGAATATGTTGCTTATGATGATGATGATGGTAATGATGGTAATGGTGGTGATGGTGGTAATCATGGAAATGAGGAGGAGGAGATTCAGGAGGATGAAGGTAATGATGATGATGAGGATGAGGATGGAAATGATGGTGCTAGCGGTGATGAAGAGGGGGATGAGGATGATGATAATGATGAAAATGGTAAGGAAAGAAATGATGGTAGTAGTGGTGATGATGATGATGATGAGGAGGAGGAGATTCAGGAGGATGCGGTGCAAACACAGCCACAGCCGAAGAAGAAATTTCCAAATGCACCGAGTGCACGACACATTCCACCCACGCGTTTGCAGCTTACTCGTCTACCCGGTGGGAAATCCAGAGGTGAACCTAAAGATGGCGGCAAAGTTCTATTTGGATATGATAGCTCGTGGGCCCGTACCATCAATGAGACAATTGTAACGATCTCAACTTTGCTTTTCATATGATTTGTTGATATTTAATTTTTTATGTTTTAATTCTATTTGTTTGTCTTTCGTAGGATCATAAGAATGCCACGCATCTTTTTAGACACCAATCTTCTTATGTAAAAATGAAAAAATGGCCCCTCGAAGGTGAATGTGCAAGAGTGCGAGACATTGTTGAAAACTCAGGTTTGTATGCTGCCGTTCAAAACTCCGTGATTGCATATGACAAGGCTGCAATATCATGTTTTACTGGAAAGTTTACTTAAACGCTCATCTTCTTCCTTAGAACGTTGATTACCCTTCTTAGTATGGATCTTTTGGATTTGATTCTTGCAATTAGAAAAAAGATTGGTTTGGATGTGCCACGTACAAAGAAATTGTTGAGCAAGTGGAAAGACTTGACGAACGATACTCATAATTGCAAAATATATATCCATAAATATAACCTGTGGCGTCTCTTCTCCACGGTAAATCAACCTCACTTGTTCCAACGCCCAAACATAGTCCTCTATTTCTTCTTTTTCCATAAAGCACCATGCAACGGTGAATGAATTTTTATCCGAAGTATGGCTTACCACGTTCTACATCGGCATGTTATACTTGTTTGTCTTGTAGGTGCAATCTATGAATAGAACCTGGTAAAAACACTGAGCCAAATCCATCATCCTTGGATGTGCAAGAAAAATATGAGTCACTTTCTCATCCGGACCCACCTTAGTTTGCATGGCGTAGTTAAGAGTTTCTGCTAACCACTCTGATTGTTGCATAATGAACCTACCATCCCATTCAGTTCTCTTAATCGTTGATTTGGCGGCGTTGATTGTGGAAATGATGGAAAAGTTATCCTTATCTTCCATCCTTATTGCATTTAGGATCTTAAGTGGTCTAAATCCCTTCATCTGCCTAACTTTATCCATCTGATGTGGTTTCAACCGGGCATATGCAGGGTGTCCATATAAACTTGTGAGTGGAGGATGGTTGTGACGACCGTCCGGAATACTATACAACCGGAATAGATCGGTTTCATGGCGTCTTTTGAAAACAATCCTGAACGGGCATTCACACTTCTTCGAATTTGTTCTATAGACCCTAGTCGTCTTCTTCTCATACTTGTAATTCTTGCCTTTGTGACTTTCTCCCTTCTTACCCGCTCTCTCGCATACCATTTCCATCTTGTTACCATCGACGTGTCTACTTTTAACAACCACACACATCTTCTCTTTTGACTTATGGATAAGCCATTCCTTGATGTCATCCTTGGTTTCCCATGCCTACATTGAGCAAACAATTAAATTATACAACCATGAGATCACTAATAAAATTATTTGAATATATAAATATATCGACTCGGTTAAGGTAAACGTACCAAATCAGACGTATAGTGTTGGGAGGTATCCGGCCCAATGTAGATACGGGTTCTGGCTGGGAGCATTGTCGAACTACCAACTAAAAAACAAAACACAAAACCATTAAATTAGAGGGTCGTCAAGATATTATATGCAGATCAACGACACCACATAAAGTCGTCAACAAATCTTTTGCAGATTAACGACTTTGATTCATCTTACATTAGAGTCGTCAATCTGCTAAAATGACAATTGCCGACACTTTAACAAAGGTTGACGACTCTCCGTGTACACTAATGACCCCTGATAAATATATATACACCATTCTGCTCGGTTTCTTTTAGAGTCGTACGGTTATATATGTCCAACCTGACGACGAAATATACTGAGTCTAAGAGTCGTTTAGTTGTAACCGAATTTTAGTAACGACTCATGATAGTATTTGCATTTATTGGAGAATTTAACTCAACCAAATGTGGTTGAGGCAGTTGGGTCGCTCAATTTTATAAATAGAGACCCATATCTCACCTCTTCCTTATCAAAACCCTAATTATCAACCTTTTTTTCTCCTTCTCAAAACAAGAGCAAATACCATGACTACTCCCTACACTTTCGAAGAGAATTGCGCCATTACGAGAGCTTGGTTGACAGTCACAAACCACTTTGAAAGTCTAGACAAAGACATTGATGAAACATCGGATGCTTGGTGGACCGCGTATTCATCGTTTTTGTGGCATTGGACGGAAATCGCAACTCAAGGTCTTTGAAACAAGTCAAGGAACGCTTCAAGGAGATAAAATTCGAGTGTGACGTTTTGAAAAGAGAATTTACGGCCGTAAGGGAAGCCTTTCTGGATATGCTGAGTGCTATAAGAGTAAGTATTTAAACAAGAGGTAAAACTTATCCAAAGCTATGATCGATACTAACTAAGTATGTTTGCGTTTTCGTTTTCAGATGAAGAAGGCGTATGGATACTACGAGGTGCTTCGTGGGAAAAAGTTTGAGTTACATGATTGCTACTTTATCTTCAATGGAACCATGTATAATTACATGCTTTATGATTGAGTGCAGAAGTGAATTGTTATCATGTATTGTATTTAACCCTATGAAAGATGTATGACTTTTACAATTCAATGAAATGGTTATATGAAATCAGAAATTATTAAAAAAAAAAAAAACAATTTGAGTCGTCAATATTAGAGATGTATAAAAAAAGGACTCTCATTTAATATGAAAGGGTCGTCCGTATATAGTAATGCTTAACTGACGACCCTTACAGTGATAACTACAGAGAGTAAAAGGTTTTTTAGTCGTTCGGTTCTAAATATATAGAATTAACGACTCTATATTACCTAAAAGATGGAGTCGTCATCTTTTAGGAACCTCATTGATGATTTTTCATAACTGAACAATGGAGTCGTTTATTTTGGTGCCAATTTATTGACGACTCTACAGGGTCGTTAGTTAATTATACTCACGACCTAACGACCCTCACACTGAGCTGTTGCATAGTGACCATGAATCGACCACTTGGAGCACCATTCATGCTATTTGAAGAGTATAGGAAGTTTACATGATTGTTCAGAGCTTTGGGTTCTTCATTTTGAGTATTGGTTCCTTCATTTTGAGCAAAAGGATCTTCATTTGCAACAATTATCAAAGCTTCCTCTATTAACATCTCTTCATCAAACATCCAATCCATATGATTAGTTGAGACAATCTCACCATCAACACAATCATGTATGTTGTTTGAAGCTTCACCAACATCATTTCCTCCACTAGAATCACTCATTTCAAATAACCCTAAGTTTTCCCCCAAAACTCAACTTCTTCTTCTCCACAACACAAAAACACAATTTTTCTTTTATCAAATTTTTATCCTTAAATCTGATTTTAATCTACCCAAATTAATTAAATAATCAACACTCAATTAACACTAATAATCCAGGGGTAGTTTAGCCATTTCTAAAAAAGTGGGATAAGGGATAACTCCCAATTACTATTTCATGACCTTTTTTTGTCCTGTAGCTAGGGGTCCCCAATTACTATTTCAGGACCCCCAATTCAGCCCTGAAACAGAAGTATATCAATATATTTAGGTGAAGCTTTGTGATGTGTATATATGTATAATCTCTTCAATATTCAGTAATACAAAACATTGTCAGGATACAATCATGCACGCATGTAAACAAAGTTATGAGAAACTAAAAGTCCTTGCAACTTATTGCAAAAAAACAAAGTTGTCAACATTTTATCTTTGAACTGTTTGCTTTGCTAATATGCATTGCCGTAACATGTCACTATTGTCAACATTTTATCTTCGGACCGTTTGCTAAGGTGGGTTGTGGTAACATGTCACCAGTATCGATGGCATTGCAGTTTAGAGAGATAAGTTGAAAAAATGGATTGGAGTCGATCCGATATAACTTGGTGATGATACAAAATAAAAGAGGAATATAGAGTTAGACAGGACGGATATGATTATCCGGGTCCTGACTCCTATGTTGTGCTAAGGTTTTGAAGAAATATTACAACACATAATCAATGACACCAGGGACGGAGCTAGGATTTTGAAAATGGATGGGCAAGTTACATATATATATATATATATATATATATATATATATATATATATATATATATATATATATATATATATATATATATATATATATATATTAGGGGTGCAAATGGACTAAAATTCCTAATATTTGGCTTAAATGATCAAATTTGGGGTTGGCACTAGTTGAGATGGGTGGGTAATTGCACACCCACCCTTCCATGTGGCTCTGCCCCTGAATGACACATTTGTTTCTTTGGCAGGGTATGACACATAGTTTTTAGCGTGTGACATGCTAATACGTTTTTCGCCAAGAATCACTGGTTTTTATAGCTTTTTATTTTCATTTTTTTAAGTGTCAAGTCTATTGGGACGATCAGCAAAAATCATCAAATTTGCTTATTATGATGGTTTGTTAAGCAAACTTAATTTTCTTTGATCAGAAAAGAAGATGTATTAAAAGAGGAAAGAATGTACAACAACTCTGCCAATGGTAGAGAATAGAAAGAAGCAGCAAAAACTTAAAGTTACAGGAAGATTGTAAGCTTATTCCATTAGAAATCAATGGAAATTGGTGGGTGATTGTAAGCTTATTCCATCGGGATCTTAAACCTGTGATTTGATATATTCTCTGTTAATTTCATTATCAAGTTTGATTGTGCATTCTTTCCTCTTTTAATATCAAATCACAGGTTTGACAAGTTACTAATCAAGATCT
This sequence comes from Papaver somniferum, assembly GCF_003573695.1. Classification (NCBI taxonomy): domain Eukaryota; kingdom Viridiplantae; phylum Streptophyta; class Magnoliopsida; order Ranunculales; family Papaveraceae; genus Papaver; species Papaver somniferum. The sequence continues at coordinate 102,810,478 of NC_039359.1, read as the reverse complement.
TAAAATCAGGAATTGGGTTTCAAATTTTGGTCCAGCAAATCAGAGAAGTTCTGAGGCTATGGTTGGGTCAGATTACCTGGTTTTGGTTTGGAATTCTGGAAAAAGAAAACACTTTTTACAATCTATAAGGAATAGATAGATAATGCTACTGAAAAATGTAAAATGGGTTATTATGCTAATGTACTAGTAGAGGTGGATTTTTCTCAACCCATTCCAAATAAAATATGGATTGAAACAAAATCTGGTGGTTCCTATCAAAACATTTTGATTGTGGATTGTCCAAAATTCTGCAATACTTGTAAGGTTGTTGAATATCTCATTATAGAATGCAGAGCAAAAAAAAAAAAAGAATAAAGAGACTCAAGTTGGTGGAAGTAAGCAGAACAATAATCCAAGAAGAGTGGTTCCACATATTACTCCTTTTGATATTTGTAATATAACAGAAGTTGAAGATCAGTCTGTCAGGCAGGTAAGAAGTCAAAATCCAGAAGTTGATCTAATTGTTTCTAGTATCATTACACCAATCTCACGTAATAAAGTTAGTACTTCTGAATCACTACATCCACTAGGTAGTAGATTTAATACTTTGAAAGAAAATGTGAAAATGCGGGGGTCTAACAACCACACCCAACAATTCGTTTGGCAATCTGAGAGGACTTACTCCAATACACTTTCTAGAGAGTCAACTAGACAGACAGACTCAATCTAGAGTATAGTATATCAAAGAGATTAATATCTCCAACTCTTAATTCAATCATCAATCAACAAAAGGAAATCTGCGAGCCCGATTGAATATAAGAGGAGTTACTTGAACGGTACCAAAGACCAATGTTCAAGTGTCAGTCAATGTAAATCAACAACCAAAGGTTGGATATTCTAATTGATTGATCTTAACGCACAACCTGTGATATTTCAATTGTATAACAAAATATAATATGGAAAAGAAATAACACGGACACCAGAATTTTGTTAACGAGGAAACCGCAAATGCAGAAAAATCCCGGGACCTAGTCTAAATTGAACACCACACTGTATTAAGCCGCTACATACTCTAGCCTACTACCAATTAACTTTGGACTGGACTATAGTTGAAACCTAATCAATCTCACACTGATTCAAGGTATAGTTGTGCTCCTTACGTCTCTGATCCCAGCAGGGTACTACACACTTGATTCCCTTAGCTGATCTCACCCACAACTAAGAGTTGCTACGACCCAAAGTCGAAGACTTGATAGACAAATCTGTCTCACACAGAAAAGTCTATAGCATTGAATAAATCTGTCTCCCACAGAAATACCCAAGAGTTTTGTTCCGCCTTTTAATAAATCAAGGTGAACAGGGACCAATTGATAAACCAGACTTATATTCCCGACGAACAGCCTAGTATTATCAATCACCTCACAATAATCTTAATCGACTAGCGAAACAAGATATTGTGGAACCACAAACGATGAGACGAAGGTGTTTGTGACTACTTTTCTATCTTGTTTATCGAATAAATTAATCTCAAGCCAATCTTACGATTGCACTCAATCACGATAGAAATAGCAAGATCAGATCACACAACTACAAAGAGAATAGTTGGGTCTGGCTTCACAATCCCAATGAAGTATTCAAGTCGTTAACCTACAGGGTCTCGAGAAGAAACCTAAGGTTGAAGGAGAATCGACTCTAGTTATGCAACTATTAACACACAGGAGGCGTGGGGATTAGTTTTCCCATTTGCTAGAGTTCTCCTTTATATAGTTTTCAAATCAGGGTTTGCAATCCAAGTTACCTTGGTAACAAAGCATTCAATATTCAGCGTTAGATGAAAAACCTGATTCAACCAAGATAAATATTTCAACCGTTAGATCGAACTTAGCTTGTTACAAACAAATAAAATGTACCCTCGTTTAGGTTTATGCAGCCGTACCTAGACGTGTACACCATGTTGGTCCATAAATAGTTAATCGAGGTTATCCATATGATAACTTTCATATCAACCTTATTCATCTTAACCATAACTAGTTCAAATGACTCAAATCAAACTAGTTAAAGAGTTGTTCAATTGTTATATTCTCATAAAATTATACGAGAACACAAATGAAGCAAAATCGGTTTGATTCACTCGAATCAATACATGAACATTATAGCCAAGGTTTGCAAAGATTGCATTCCTTATTAATAAATTTTTAAGTTCATGTACACAACCGATTTTAGAAAGTAACCCACTTAAGTATGCGTACTGGTATGCGTACTTAAGTAACCAGATTTGAGTTTGGTTTGGTTTTCAAACTCAATAGAAATTCACGGACATGAACTTTACGCCAGTATGCGTACGGATACGTGTACTTTAGGTAACCATATGAGTTTGGTTTAGTTTTCAAACTCAGCATAAATTCACGGACGTGAACTTCCGCCAGTATACGTACGGGTACGCATACCCAGTCTCCTTCAACCATTTTGTATACACATAAGTATGCATACTTTTGGTACCCGGATTTGGACTTATACACTAATGTGCGAACACACTATGCTTATATCCAAAGATGGTTACAAGATTCTAAACTCTTTATTTCAATCATTGAAACATTCTTAAAGGATGACAATAGCCGTTTTCACACACTATTAGCATCAAAGCAATTTTCAAGATATTGAAATAATCATTATCGAAACATTCTAAGCCTACATAAAATGATTGTATCACACAAACCATGTAAGATTTTACTCGGAAATTTTCTCATGATATAAGATGAACTTGATCGAAGCGAAAGCTTACCAACACATATTTCGAGAAATATGTAAGCAAGATATACTCAGCTCGAAATCTCAAATCTTACTAATATAAATAAAAGAGGTATTTTTGGGTGGTTTTGGTGTCACACCATGGAAATATCCAAATTATCCCTCCAATAATTATACTAGCATGTAGAGGTTAGGAAGGATATATCTATAAAATAGACAACTAAAGGATCAAGGGTCGAACCCCAGTGAACGCAACTTTGCGATTTCACATTTCTTTGATATTTTTCCATTTCTGAAACTATCGTTTCTTCGTCTCCTCTTCAGTTTCTTTCTCCTCCTCCACACCACCACTATCCACCTCCTTTAGTTTATCTTCTTTATCTTCTTTGACTATCACCACCACCAGCCATAACCGGATGTTTGAGGGTGAAAACGGTTCCTGCTGATTTCGGTAATTCCGTGTGTATGGGTGAGAAACGAGTCTAAACCCTAAACAATATACTGCAGGGGAATACTTTGATTCGAGAGATCAATCTGTATAAATCCGGCCTAAACAAAGAAATGGTCGTTTCAGACTTGCTTCGGTCACAAAGTGAAGGAGAAGGGTTGGTCTTAGGGAGGGAAGCGAAGAGAGTGTTGAGACCTGAATAGTTGATTTTGGAAGAGTAGTTGTTTGACGACTTGTATCAGAAAGTGAAACGCTAGCAGATTGGAAATCTAGCAAGTGATTTCTTAGTGTTGTGCTCTCCTGACCAAAACTTGTTGTTTGGTGGAAATAAGTGAGACCTATTTATACAAGTCGCAACGAAACGTACCCTGGTCTCGTAAGAAATGGAAACGGTTGAGTAAATTAAAGAAAATGGTAACGGGTAACGCCTGGAATTGATGTTTCCAAAATGAAGTAAACGTTTCACCATTACTTCTTGTATTTACTAACCGCCTCACCCTTATGACACTTTCCTGTAACGTGCGTAGTGTACGTCGCACACTGTAAACAGCCAGACCAATTCCCTGATAAGCATCCCCCAGTTTGTGACATGTTTTGATGTCTCGAGTGTTTTTCATGGAAAACGTGTAACATGTTTCTACGTGTGGCGTGGCCAAAGGATTTGGCGTTTGTAGCCAAGTTGGTGCCGTGACCAAACAATAGGCATCGTAGCCAGGTTGGTGCCGTGACCAAGAGTTAGCATCGCAGCCAAGACATTTCCACGAGTCGTTTGGTGGCAGGTTTGTACGGATGAGATATGCATCTCAGGAGGAAGGGTAGCCGTAGATTGTTGCAACCCTTCGTTTGGCAACCAGTGGCATGGTTGCAGTGCTTGCATGCTCTTGGCACGACCAAATTAGGGTTTTGGCGTCGTGGCCAAGAGATTGCCATAAATCGTTTGGTGGCAAGTTTGTACGGCTGAGATTCGTATATCAGGAGGAAGGGTGGCCGTTGATTGTTGCAACCCTTCGTTTGCATCTAGTGGCATGGTTTAGGCGCGGCCGAGCTAGGATTTTGGCGTAGTTTAGGCGCGGCCAAAACTAGGGTTTCGACATAGTTTAGGTGCGGCCAAAATTAGGGCTTGGCATTGGGACAAAAGTTTCCATGCGTTCGGTGGCAAGCTTGAACGGCTGAGATTTGCATCTCAGGAGGAAGGGTGGCCGTTGATTTTTGCAATCCTTATTTTTGCAGCCATCGGCATGTGGTAGGGCCGGCATGGCTTTGGCATCATTTAGGCGCGGCCAAAATTAGGGTTTTGGAAAAATAGTGATGTTTGGCCTTGGGTCGGAAGTTTCCATGCGTTAGGTGGCAAACTTGAACGGTTGAGATCTGCATCTCAGATGGAAGGGTAGTCGTTGATTGTTGCAACCCTTCGTTTGGCAGCCAGCGACATGTGGTAGGGCCGGCATGGCTTTGGCGTATTTAGGCGCGACCAAAATTAGGGTTTTGGAAAAACCGTGATTTTTGGCCTTGGGATGGAAGTTGCCATGCGTTAGGTGGCGAACTTGGACGGCTGAGATCTGCATCTTAGATGGAAGGGTAACTGTTAACTGTTGCAACCCTTCGTTTGGCAGCCAGCGGCATGTGGTAGGGCTGGCATGGCTTTGGCATATTTTAGGCGCGGCCAAAATTAGGGTTTTGGCAAAACCATGATGTTTGGCCTTGGGCCGGAAGTTGCCATGCGTTAATAGGCGAACTTGGACGGCTGAGATTTGCATCTCAGATGGAAGGGTAGCCATTGATTGTTGCAACCCTTCGTTTGGTAGCCAGCGGCATGTGGTAGGGCCGGCATGGCTTTGGCGTATTTTAGGCGCGGCCAAAATTAGGGTTTTGGCAAAACCGTGATGTTTGTCTTTGGGCCGGAAGTTGCCATGCATTAGGTGGCGAGCTTGGACGGCTGAGATCTGCATCTCAGATGGAAGGGTAGCCGTTGATTGTTGCAACCCTTCGTTTGGCAGCCAACGACATGTGGTAGGTCCGGCATGGCTTTGGCATATTTTAGGCGCGACCAAAATTAGGGTTTTGGAAAAACCGTGATACTTGGCCTTGGGCCGGAAGTTGCCATGCGTTAGTAGGTAAACTTGGACGACTGAGATTTGCATCTCAGATGGAAGGGTAGTCGTTGATTGTTGCAACCCTTCGTTTGGAAGCCAGCGGCATGTGGTAGGGCCAGCATGGCTTCGGCGCGGAGATGTGTCTGGCATGGTATGTCATTGGTACTGTGGTGCGGCTGGTATGGTTGGCATGCCTTGGCGCGAAGATGTGGCTGGCATGGCATGCAATTGGCACTAGGGTGCGGATGGCATGGTCGGCATGCCTTTGGCGCGAAGATATGGCTGGCATAGTATGCCCTTGGCACTGTGGTGCGGCTGGCATGGTCGGCATGTCTTTGGCGTGGAGATGTGGATGGCATGGCATGCCATTGGCACGATGGTGCGGCTGGCATGGTCGGCATGCCTTTGGCGCGGAGATGTGGCTGGCATGGCATGCCATTGGCACGGTGGTGCGACTGGCATGGTTGGTATACCTTTGGCGCGGAGATGTGGCTGGCATGGCATGCCATTGGCACGA